>NW_026648312.1:0-170270 GCF_030028045.1 Hippopotamus amphibius kiboko
GGGGAACACTCATTGCCAAAAGTCTCTCCCGTGGCTCCAGTGCCCCCTTCCTGGGCCAGGGGCCCTTGGAAACCCCTCTGAATGGAAAGCCCAGCTCATCATCTGCCGGCCTCTCCTGCTGGCAGCGCTCGCGTTCGGCAGCCTTCAAACTGCTTCAGGAAGGCAGTTCCTTGGAGTCGGAGACTGGCAGGCTGGGCAGCCTGAGGGTGAGGCGTGCAGCTGCGTGAGGAAAGCCCTGGGCTTAGCATTCACCCTGGGACGTCGTGCCTGGGTTCTGGGTACCTCGGAGAGAACCTCCACTCACTCTCCAAGCTGAGATCAACAGGCAGGAGTTCCCTGAGCAGCGCTAAACCACAGCCCCTCCCAGGCTGTCCCAAGACGTCCGTGCGGCCTACTCCCACTTCAGCCATACAACACATGCAGACCCTGGGGGGAGCAACGTTCAAGATGGAAGGTCCCACTTGCACGGCCTGTGTGTCTCTTCCACTGCTCAGAAGCTGCTGAGGCACAGGCTGAGTGTCCACATTCACCCTGAGGCCTGAAGGCCAAACGGTCATTACCCCAGGGCGAAGTGGGTTGGATGTGGCTCCTTGGCGGCTCGCCCAGCAGCCCTGCTGCTGGCCTTGCCTTCGCTGCTGGCAAACCTCTGGGAGGAAAAAGAGCGTCTCTGGCAAGAATCAAAAAGTGCTTGCCATCCCCTGGCTAGGAGCGCCTCCTACACCCCTCTTTGTGCGGCGAGCACACACATCAACTACTACCCTCCAAGGAAGCTGCAGCTTTCCAGCCAGAAAGGCCTGCAGCCCTTGCCGTGAAACCACAGTCAACAGGCTGTTGGACTGGGCCAAGTGCCTTGTAGGAGGCCTTGGACGCGCAGGGCTGCACTGTTTTCCGTTGGGGCACACCGTTGGGGAGAAGGCTCTGGCCTAGCCATCAGCGCACACCCTCCTAGCCAGAGGCCCTTGGGGTCCACTGGGTGGGCAGGCTGAAGGCGCGAGCAGGGCTTTGGTGCTTGCAGAGTCAATTTGGGCCCTGCTTTGGAAGGGTTTCAGGGACCCAGTTCGAGGGAGGCTTAGCTTCCCTACTGTGGCACACCCAGGTCAGGTAGCCCAGCTGCCACCCTAAAGGCTCCCTGCTTTGCCCTCACCCTGGGGTCTCCCACGTGGGTTCTGTCTCCCCAAGCACAACCTCAATGTGGATCCAGTCTGGACAGAAAAGCACACAATATCCCAGAGCACTCCAGGGCCTCAGCGGCTCAAAGGGGCATCAAGGCCTACCTAGGGGGCCTCTCTTCCCTAGGCCATACCCAGCCTGCACACTCTCTGTGGAGCAAGCTTCATTCCTGGAAGGGCCCAGGGGGTGGGCATGAGGGTCTCTTCGGGGCTCGGAACGTGCAGATAACAGAGGCTGTGGGACAACAGCAACATGAGACCCTGACAGGAGAGCTGTCGTTTCCCCTTTGGGAAGCAGGATGCTTGCGGCCCCCAGGCTGCGTGCCAATCCCCCTTGCTGCCTGGCTTCTGTTCACTGCTGGCTAGCGCTTCTGCAGCAGGTGAGCGTCTTGCCTAGAAACCGGGTGCTTGCCGTCCCTTGCTGGGAGCTCATGGCCCCACACACGTCCCTAGAGGGTGATGGCAACTTGGCTGAGAGCCAGCAGGTGAGCTGTAGTTCTCCATGTGGAGAGGCCTGCCGCGGGTTTCGAGAATCCTGAGTCAGGGCTGTGCTTCAAGCGGAGGGTGAGTTCCGAGGCTGGAGGAGGCTCGGAGTCACACTGGTTCCCAAGGGGGAACACTCATTGCCAAAAGTCTCTCCCGTGGCTCCAGTGCCCCCTTCCTGGGCCAGGGGCCCTTGGAAACCCCTCTGAATGGAAAGCCCAGCTCATCATCTGCCGGCCTCTCCTGCTGGCAGCGCTCGCGTTCGGCAGCCTTCAAACTGCTTCAGGAAGGCAGTTCCTTGGAGTCGGAGACTGGCAGGCTGGGCAGCCTGAGGGTGAGGCGTGCAGCTGCGTGAGGAAAGCCCTGGGCTTAGCATTCACCCTGGGACGTCGTGCCTGGGTTCTGGGTACCTCGGAGAGAACCTCCACTCACTCTCCAAGCTGAGATCAACAGGCAGGAGTTCCCTGAGCAGCGCTAAACCACAGCCCCTCCCAGGCTGTCCCAAGACGTCCGTGCGGCCTACTCCCACTTCAGCCATACAACACATGCAGACCCTGGGGGGAGCAACGTTCAAGATGGAAGGTCCCACTTGCACGGCCTGTGTGTCTCTTCCACTGCTCAGAAGCTGCTGAGGCACAGGCTGAGTGTCCACATTCACCCTGAGGCCTGAAGGCCAAACGGTCATTACCCCAGGGCGAAGTGGGTTGGATGTGGCTCCTTGGCGGCTCGCCCAGCAGCCCTGCTGCTGGCCTTGCCTTCGCTGCTGGCAAACCTCTGGGAGGAAAAAGAGCGTCTCTGGCAAGAATCAAAAAGTGCTTGCCATCCCCTGGCTAGGAGCGCCTCCTACACCCCTCTTTGTGCGGCGAGCACACACATCAACTACTACCCTCCAAGGAAGCTGCAGCTTTCCAGCCAGAAAGGCCTGCAGCCCTTGCCGTGAAACCACAGTCAACAGGCTGTTGGACTGGGCCAAGTGCCTTGTAGGAGGCCTTGGACGCGCAGGGCTGCACTGTTTTCCGTTGGGGCACACCGTTGGGGAGAAGGCTCTGGCCTAGCCATCAGCGCACACCCTCCTAGCCAGAGGCCCTTGGGGTCCACTGGGTGGGCAGGCTGAAGGCGCGAGCAGGGCTTTGGTGCTTGCAGAGTCAATTTGGGCCCTGCTTTGGAAGGGTTTCAGGGACCCAGTTCGAGGGAGGCTTAGCTTCCCTGCTGTGGCACACCCAGGTCAGGTAGCCCAGCTGCCACCCTAAAGGCTCCCTGCTTTGCCCTCACCCTGGGGTCTCCCACGTGGGTTCTGTCTCCCCAAGCACAACCTCAATGTGGATCCAGTCTGGACAGAAAAGCACACAATATCCCAGAGCACTCCAGGGCCTCAGCGGCTCAAAGGGGCATCAAGGCCTACCTAGGGGGCCTCTCTTCCCTAGGCCATACCCAGCCTGCACACTCTCTGTGGAGCAAGCTTCATTCCTGGAAGGGCCCAGGGGGTGGGCATGAGGGTCTCTTCGGGGCTCGGAACGTGCGGATAACAGAGGCTGTGGGACAACAGCAACATGAGACCCTGACAGGAGAGCTGTCGTTTCCCCTTTGGGAAGCAGGATGCTTGCGGCCCCCAGGCTGCGTGCCAATCCCCCTTGCTGCCTGGCTTCTGTTCACTGCTGGCTAGCGCTTCTGCAACAGGTGAGCGTCTTGCCTAGAAACCGGGCGCTTGCCGTCCCTTGCTGGGAGCTCATGGCCCCACACACGTCCCTAGAGGGTGATGGCAACTTGGCTGAGAGCCACCAGGTGAGCTGTAGTTCTCCATGCGGAGAGGCCTGCCGCGGGTTTCGAGAATCCTGAGTCAGGGCTGTGCTTCAAGCGGAGGGTGAGTTCCGAGGCTGGAGGAGGCTCGGAGTCACACTGGTTCCCAAGGGGGAACACTCATTGCCAAAAGTCTCTCCCGTGGCTCCAGTGCCCCCTTCCTGGGCCAGGGGCCCTTGGAAACCCCTCTGAATGGAAAGCCCAGCTCATCATCTGCCGGCCTCTCCTGCTGGCAGCGCTCGCGTTCGGCAGCCTTCAAACTGCTTCAGGAAGGCAGTTCCTTGGAGTCGGAGACTGGCAGGCTGGGCAGCCTGAGGGTGAGGCGTGCAGCTGCGTGAGGAAAGCCCTGGGCTTAGCATTCACCCTGGGACGTCGTGCCTGGGTTCTGGGTACCTCGGAGAGAACCTCCACTCACTCTCCAAGCTGAGATCAACAGGCAGGAGTTCCCTGAGCAGCGCTAAACCACAGCCCCTCCCAGGCTGTCCCAAGACGTCCGTGCGGCCTACTCCCACTTCAGCCATACAACACATGCAGACCCTGGGGGGAGCAACGTTCAAGATGGAAGGTCCCACTTGCACGGCCTGTGTGTCTCTTCCACTGCTCAGAAGCTGCTGAGGCACAGGCTGAGTGTCCACATTCACCCTGAGGCCTGAAGGCCAAACGGTCATTACCCCAGGGCGAAGTGGGTTGGATGTGGCTCCTTGGCGGCTCGCCCAGCAGCCCTGCTGCTGGCCTTGCCTTCGCTGCTGGCAAACCTCTGGGAGGAAAAAGAGCGTCTCTGGCAAGAATCAAAAAGTGCTTGCCATCCCCTGGCTAGGAGCGCCTCCTACACCCCTCTTTGTGCGGCGAGCACACACATCAACTACTACCCTCCAAGGAAGCTGCAGCTTTCCAGCCAGAAAGGCCTGCAGCCCTTGCCGTGAAACCACAGTCAACAGGCTGTTGGACTGGGCCAAGTGCCTTGTAGGAGGCCTTGGACGCGCAGGGCTGCACTGTTTTCCGTTGGGGCACACCGTTGGGGAGAAGGCTCTGGCCTAGCCATCAGCGCACACCCTCCTAGCCAGAGGCCCTTGGGGTCCACTGGGTGGGCAGGCTGAAGGCGCGAGCAGGGCTTTGGTGCTTGCAGAGTCAATTTGGGCCCTGCTTTGGAAGGGTTTCAGGGACCCAGTTCGAGGGAGGCTTAGCTTCCCTGCTGTGGCACACCCAGGTCAGGTAGCCCAGCTGCCACCCTAAAGGCTCCCTGCTTTGCCCTCACCCTGGGGTCTCCCACGTGGGTTCTGTCTCCCCAAGCACAACCTCAATGTGGATCCAGTCTGGACAGAAAAGCACACAATATCCCAGAGCACTCCAGGGCCTCAGCGGCTCAAAGGGGCATCAAGGCCTACCTAGGGGGCCTCTCTTCCCTAGGCCATACCCAGCCTGCACACTCTCTGTGGAGCAAGCTTCATTCCTGGAAGGGTCCAGGGGGTGGGCATGAGGGTCTCTTCGGGGCTCGGAACGTGCAGATAACAGAGGCTGTGGGACAACAGCAACATGAGACCCTGACAGGAGAGCTGTCGTTTCCCCTTTGGGAAGCAGGATGCTTGCGGCCCCCAGGCTGCGTGCCAATCCCCCTTGCTGCCTGGCTTCTGTTCACTGCTGGCTAGAGCTTCTGCAGCAGGTGAGCGTCTTGCCTAGAAACCGGGCGCTTGCCGTCCCTTGCTGGGAGCTCATGGCCCCACACACGTCCCTAGAGGGTGATGGCAACTTGGCTGAGAGCCAGCAGGTGAGCTGTAGTTCTCCATGCGGAGAGGCCTGCCGCGGGTTTCGAGAATCCTGAGTCAGGGCTGTGCTTCAAGCGGAGGGTGAGTTCCGAGGCTGGAGGAGGCTCGGAGTCACACTGGTTCCCAAGGGGGAACACTCATTGCCAAAAGTCTCTCCCGTGGCTCCAGTGCCCCCTTCCTGGGCCAGGGGCCCTTGGAAACCCCTCTGAATGGAAAGCCCAGCTCATCATCTGCCGGCCTCTCCTGCTGGCAGCGCTCGCGTTCGGCAGCCTTCAAACTGCTTCAGGAAGGCAGTTCCTTGGAGTCGGAGACTGGCAGGCTGGGCAGCCTGAGGGTGAGGCGTGCAGCTGCGTGAGGAAAGCCCTGGGCTTAGCATTCACCCTGGGACGTCGTGCCTGGGTTCTGGGTACCTCGGAGAGAACCTCCACTCACTCTCCAAGCTGAGATCAACAGGCAGGAGTTCCCTGAGCAGCGCTAAACCACAGCCCCTCCCAGGCTGTCCCAAGACGTCCGTGCGGCCTACTCCCACTTCAGCCATACAACACATGCAGACCCTGGGGGGAGCAACGTTCAAGATGGAAGGTCCCACTTGCACGGCCTGTGTGTCTCTTCCACTGCTCAGAAGCTGCTGAGGCACAGGCTGAGTGTCCACATTCACCCTGAGGCCTGAAGGCCAAACGGTCATTACCCCAGGGCGAAGTGGGTTGGATGTGGCTCCTTGGCGGCTCGCCCAGCAGCCCTGCTGCTGGCCTTGCCTTCGCTGCTGGCAAACCTCTGGGAGGAAAAAGAGCGTCTCTGGCAAGAATCAAAAAGTGCTTGCCATCCCCTGGCTAGGAGCGCCTCCTACACCCCTCTTTGTGCGGCGAGCACACACATCAACTACTACCCTCCAAGGAAGCTGCAGCTTTCCAGCCAGAAAGGCCTGCAGCCCTTGCCGTGAAACCACAGTCAACAGGCTGTTGGACTGGGCCAAGTGCCTTGTAGGAGGCCTTGGACGCGCAGGGCTGCACTGTTTTCCGTTGGGGCACACCGTTGGGGAGAAGGCTCTGGCCTAGCCATCAGCGCACACCCTCCTAGCCAGAGGCCCTTGGGGTCCACTGGGTGGGCAGGCTGAAGGCGCGAGCAGGGCTTTGGTGCTTGCAGAGTCAATTTGGGCCCTGCTTTGGAAGGGTTTCAGGGACCCAGTTCGAGGGAGGCTTAGCTTCCCTACTGTGGCACACCCAGGTCAGGTAGCCCAGCTGCCACCCTAAAGGCTCCCTGCTTTGCCCTCACCCTGGGGTCTCCCACGTGGGTTCTGTCTCCCCAAGCACAACCTCAATGTGGATCCAGTCTGGACAGAAAAGCACACAATATCCCAGAGCACTCCAGGGCCTCAGCGGCTCAAAGGGGCATCAAGGCCTACCTAGGGGGCCTCTCTTCCCTAGGCCATACCCAGCCTGCACACTCTCTGTGGAGCAAGCTTCATTCCTGGAAGGGCCCAGGGGGTGGGCATGAGGGTCTCTTCGGGGCTCGGAACGTGCAGATAACAGAGGCTGTGGGACAACAGCAACATGAGACCCTGACAGGAGAGCTGTCGTTTCCCCTTTGGGAAGCAGGATGCTTGCGGCCCCCAGGCTGCGTGCCAATCCCCCTTGCTGCCTGGCTTCTGTTCACTGCTGGCTAGCGCTTCTGCAGCAGGTGAGCGTCTTGCCTAGAAACCGGGCGCTTGCCGTCCCTTGCTGGGAGCTCATGGCCCCACACACGTCCCTAGAGGGTGATGGCAACTTGGCTGAGAGCCAGCAGGTGAGCTGTAGTTCTCCATGCGGAGAGGCCTGCCGCGGGTTTCGAGAATCCTGAGTCAGGGCTGTGCTTCAAGCGGAGGGTGAGTTCCGAGGCTGGAGGAGGCTCGGAGTCACACTGGTTCCCAAGGGGGAACACTCATTGCCAAAAGTCTCTCCCGTGGCTCCAGTGCCCCCTTCCTGGGCCAGGGGCCCTTGGAAACCCCTCTGAATGGAAAGCCCAGCTCATCATCTGCCGGCCTCTCCTGCTGGCAGCGCTCGCGTTCGGCAGCCTTCAAACTGCTTCAGGAAGGCAGTTCCTTGGAGTCGGAGACTGGCAGGCTGGGCAGCCTGAGGGTGAGGCGTGCAGCTGCGTGAGGAAAGCCCTGGGCTTAGCATTCACCCTGGGACGTCGTGCCTGGGTTCTGGGTACCTCGGAGAGAACCTCCACTCACTCTCCAAGCTGAGATCAACAGGCAGGAGTTCCCTGAGCAGCGCTAAACCACAGCCCCTCCCAGGCTGTCCCAAGACGTCCGTGCGGCCTACTCCCACTTCAGCCATACAACACATGCAGACCCTGGGGGGAGCAACGTTCAAGATGGAAGGTCCCACTTGCACGGCCTGTGTGTCTCTTCCACTGCTCAGAAGCTGCTGAGGCACAGGCTGAGTGTCCACATTCACCCTGAGGCCTGAAGGCCAAACGGTCATTACCCCAGGGCGAAGTGGGTTGGATGTGGCTCCTTGGCGGCTCGCCCAGCAGCCCTGCTGCTGGCCTTGCCTTCGCTGCTGGCAAACCTCTGGGAGGAAAAAGAGCGTCTCTGGCAAGAATCAAAAAGTGCTTGCCATCCCCTGGCTAGGAGCGCCTCCTACACCCCTCTTTGTGCGGCGAGCACACACATCAACTACTACCCTCCAAGGAAGCTGCAGCTTTCCAGCCAGAAAGGCCTGCAGCCCTTGCCGTGAAACCACAGTCAACAGGCTGTTGGACTGGGCCAAGTGCCTTGTAGGAGGCCTTGGACGCGCAGGGCTGCACTGTTTTCCGTTGGGGCACACCGTTGGGGAGAAGGCTCTGGCCTAGCCATCAGCGCACACCCTCCTAGCCAGAGGCCCTTGGGGTCCACTGGGTGGGCAGGCTGAAGGCGCGAGCAGGGCTTTGGTGCTTGCAGAGTCAATTTGGGCCCTGCTTTGGAAGGGTTTCAGGGACCCAGTTCGAGGGAGGCTTAGCTTCCCTACTGTGGCACACCCAGGTCAGGTAGCCCAGCTGCCACCCTAAAGGCTCCCTGCTTTGCCCTCACCCTGGGGTCTCCCACGTGGGTTCTGTCTCCCCAAGCACAACCTCAATGTGGATCCAGTCTGGACAGAAAAGCACACAATATCCCAGAGCACTCCAGGGCCTCAGCGGCTCAAAGGGGCATCAAGGCCTACCTAGGGGGCCTCTCTTCCCTAGGCCATACCCAGCCTGCACACTCTCTGTGGAGCAAGCTTCATTCCTGGAAGGGCCCAGGGGGTGGGCATGAGGGTCTCTTCGGGGCTCGGAACGTGCAGATAACAGAGGCTGTGGGACAACAGCAACATGAGACCCTGACAGGAGAGCTGTCGTTTCCCCTTTGGGAAGCAGGATGCTTGCGGCCCCCAGGCTGCGTGCCAATCCCCCTTGCTGCCTGGCTTCTGTTCACTGCTGGCTAGCGCTTCTGCAGCAGGTGAGCGTCTTGCCTAGAAACCGGGCGCTTGCCGTCCCTTGCTGGGAGCTCATGGCCCCACACACGTCCCTAGAGGGTGATGGCAACTTGGCTGAGAGCCAGCAGGTGAGCTGTAGTTCTCCATGCGGAGAGGCCTGCCGCGGGTTTCGAGAATCCTGAGTCAGGGCTGTGCTTCAAGCGGAGGGTGAGTTCCGAGGCTGGAGGAGGCTCGGAGTCACACTGGTTCCCAAGGGGGAACACTCATTGCCAAAAGTCTCTCCCGTGGCTCCAGTGCCCCCTTCCTGGGCCAGGGGCCCTTGGAAACCCCTCTGAATGGAAAGCCCAGCTCATCATCTGCCGGCCTCTCCTGCTGGCAGCGCTCGCGTTCGGCAGCCTTCAAACTGCTTCAGGAAGGCAGTTCCTTGGAGTCGGAGACTGGCAGGCTGGGCAGCCTGAGGGTGAGGCGTGCAGCTGCGTGAGGAAAGCCCTGGGCTTAGCATTCACCCTGGGACGTCGTGCCTGGGTTCTGGGTACCTCGGAGAGAACCTCCACTCACTCTCCAAGCTGAGATCAACAGGCAGGAGTTCCCTGAGCAGCGCTAAACCACAGCCCCTCCCAGGCTGTCCCAAGACGTCCGTGCGGCCTACTCCCACTTCAGCCATACAACACATGCAGACCCTGGGGGGAGCAACGTTCAAGATGGAAGGTCCCACTTGCACGGCCTGTGTGTCTCTTCCACTGCTCAGAAGCTGCTGAGGCACAGGCTGAGTGTCCACATTCACCCTGAGGCCTGAAGGCCAAACGGTCATTACCCCAGGGCGAAGTGGGTTGGATGTGGCTCCTTGGCGGCTCGCCCAGCAGCCCTGCTGCTGGCCTTGCCTTCGCTGCTGGCAAACCTCTGGGAGGAAAAAGAGCGTCTCTGGCAAGAATCAAAAAGTGCTTGCCATCCCCTGGCTAGGAGCGCCTCCTACACCCCTCTTTGTGCGGCGAGCACACACATCAACTACTACCCTCCAAGGAAGCTGCAGCTTTCCAGCCAGAAAGGCCTGCAGCCCTTGCCGTGAAACCACAGTCAACAGGCTGTTGGACTGGGCCAAGTGCCTTGTAGGAGGCCTTGGACGCGCAGGGCTGCACTGTTTTCCGTTGGGGCACACCGTTGGGGAGAAGGCTCTGGCCTAGCCATCAGCGCACACCCTCCTAGCCAGAGGCCCTTGGGGTCCACTGGGTGGGCAGGCTGAAGGCGCGAGCAGGGCTTTGGTGCTTGCAGAGTCAATTTGGGCCCTGCTTTGGAAGGGTTTCAGGGACCCAGTTCGAGGGAGGCTTAGCTTCCCTACTGTGGCACACCCAGGTCAGGTAGCCCAGCTGCCACCCTAAAGGCTCCCTGCTTTGCCCTCACCCTGGGGTCTCCCACGTGGGTTCTGTCTCCCCAAGCACAACCTCAATGTGGATCCAGTCTGGACAGAAAAGCACACAATATCCCAGAGCACTCCAGGACCTCAGCGGCTCAAAGGGGCATCAAGGCCTACCTAGGGGGCCTCTCTTCCCTAGGCCATACCCAGCCTGCACACTCTCTGTGGAGCAAGCTTCATTCCTGGAAGGGCCCAGGGGGTGGGCATGAGGGTCTCTTCGGGGCTCGGAACGTGCAGATAACAGAGGCTGTGGGACAACAGCAACATGAGACCCTGACAGGAGAGCTGTCGTTTCCCCTTTGGGAAGCAGGATGCTTGCGGCCCCCAGGCTGCGTGCCAATCCCCCTTGCTGCCTGGCTTCTGTTCACTGCTGGCTAGCGCTTCTGCAGCAGGTGAGCGTCTTGCCTAGAAACCGGGCGCTTGCCGTCCCTTGCTGGGAGCTCATGGCCCCACACACGTCCCTAGAGGGTGATGGCAACTTGGCTGAGAGCCAGCAGGTGAGCTGTAGTTCTCCATGCGGAGAGGCCTGCCGCGGGTTTCGAGAATCCTGAGTCAGGGCTGTGCTTCAAGCGGAGGGTGAGTTCCGAGGCTGGAGGAGGCTCGGAGTCACACTGGTTCCCAAGGGGGAACACTCATTGCCAAAAGTCTCTCCCGTGGCTCCAGTGCCCCCTTCCTGGGCCAGGGGCCCTTGGAAACCCCTCTGAATGGAAAGCCCAGCTCATCATCTGCCGGCCTCTCCTGCTGGCAGCGCTCGCGTTCGGCAGCCTTCAAACTGCTTCAGGAAGGCAGTTCCTTGGAGTCGGAGACTGGCAGGCTGGGCAGCCTGAGGGTGAGGCGTGCAGCTGCGTGAGGAAAGCCCTGGGCTTAGCATTCACCCTGGGACGTCGTGCCTGGGTTCTGGGTACCTCGGAGAGAACCTCCACTCACTCTCCAAGCTGAGATCAACAGGCAGGAGTTCCCTGAGCAGCGCTAAACCACAGCCCCTCCCAGGCTGTCCCAAGACGTCCGTGCGGCCTACTCCCACTTCAGCCATACAACACATGCAGACCCTGGGGGGAGCAACGTTCAAGATGGAAGGTCCCACTTGCACGGCCTGTGTGTCTCTTCCACTGCTCAGAAGCTGCTGAGGCACAGGCTGAGTGTCCACATTCACCCTGAGGCCTGAAGGCCAAACGGTCATTACCCCAGGGCGAAGTGGGTTGGATGTGGCTCCTTGGCGGCTCGCCCAGCAGCCCTGCTGCTGGCCTTGCCTTCGCTGCTGGCAAACCTCTGGGAGGAAAAAGAGCGTCTCTGGCAAGAATCAAAAAGTGCTTGCCATCCCCTGGCTAGGAGCGCCTCCTACACCCCTCTTTGTGCGGCGAGCACACACATCAACTACTACCCTCCAAGGAAGCTGCAGCTTTCCAGCCAGAAAGGCCTGCAGCCCTTGCCGTGAAACCACAGTCAACAGGCTGTTGGACTGGGCCAAGTGCCTTGTAGGAGGCCTTGGACGCGCAGGGCTGCACTGTTTTCCGTTGGGGCACACCGTTGGGGAGAAGGCTCTGGCCTAGCCATCAGCGCACACCCTCCTAGCCAGAGGCCCTTGGGGTCCACTGGGTGGGCAGGCTGAAGGCGCGAGCAGGGCTTTGGTGCTTGCAGAGTCAATTTGGGCCCTGCTTTGGAAGGGTTTCAGGGACCCAGTTCGAGGGAGGCTTAGCTTCCCTACTGTGGCACACCCAGGTCAGGTAGCCCAGCTGCCACCCTAAAGGCTCCCTGCTTTGCCCTCACCCTGGGGTCTCCCACGTGGGTTCTGTCTCCCCAAGCACAACCTCAATGTGGATCCAGTCTGGACAGAAAAGCACACAATATCCCAGAGCACTCCAGGGCCTCAGCGGCTCAAAGGGGCATCAAGGCCTACCTAGGGGGCCTCTCTTCCCTAGGCCATACCCAGCCTGCACACTCTCTGTGGAGCAAGCTTCATTCCTGGAAGGGCCCAGGGGGTGGGCATGAGGGTCTCTTCGGGGCTCGGAACGTGCAGATAACAGAGGCTGTGGGACAACAGCAACATGAGACCCTGACAGGAGAGCTGTCGTTTCCCCTTTGGGAAGCAGGATGCTTGCGGCCCCCAGGCTGCGTGCCAATCCCCCTTGCTGCCTGGCTTCTGTTCACTGCTGGCTAGCGCTTCTGCAGCAGGTGAGCGTCTTGCCTAGAAACCGGGCGCTTGCCGTCCCTTGCTGGGAGCTCATGGCCCCACACACGTCCCTAGAGGGTGATGGCAACTTGGCTGAGAGCCAGCAGGTGAGCTGTAGTTCTCCATGCGGAGAGGCCTGCCGCGGGTTTCGAGAATCCTGAGTCAGGGCTGTGCTTCAAGCGGAGGGTGAGTTCCGAGGCTGGAGGAGGCTCGGAGTCACACTGGTTCCCAAGGGGGAACACTCATTGCCAAAAGTCTCTCCCGTGGCTCCAGTGCCCCCTTCCTGGGCCAGGGGCCCTTGGAAACCCCTCTGAATGGAAAGCCCAGCTCATCATCTGCCGGCCTCTCCTGCTGGCAGCGCTCGCGTTCGGCAGCCTTCAAACTGCTTCAGGAAGGCAGTTCCTTGGAGTCGGAGACTGGCAGGCTGGGCAGCCTGAGGGTGAGGCGTGCAGCTGCGTGAGGAAAGCCCTGGGCTTAGCATTCACCCTGGGACGTCGTGCCTGGGTTCTGGGTACCTCGGAGAGAACCTCCACTCACTCTCCAAGCTGAGATCAACAGGCAGGAGTTCCCTGAGCAGCGCTAAACCACAGCCCCTCCCAGGCTGTCCCAAGACGTCCGTGCGGCCTACTCCCACTTCAGCCATACAACACATGCAGACCCTGGGGGGAGCAACGTTCAAGATGGAAGGTCCCACTTGCACGGCCTGTGTGTCTCTTCCACTGCTCAGAAGCTGCTGAGGCACAGGCTGAGTGTCCACATTCACCCTGAGGCCTGAAGGCCAAACGGTCATTACCCCAGGGCGAAGTGGGTTGGATGTGGCTCCTTGGCGGCTCGCCCAGCAGCCCTGCTGCTGGCCTTGCCTTCGCTGCTGGCAAACCTCTGGGAGGAAAAAGAGCGTCTCTGGCAAGAATCAAAAAGTGCTTGCCATCCCCTGGCTAGGAGCGCCTCCTACACCCCTCTTTGTGCGGCGAGCACACACATCAACTACTACCCTCCAAGGAAGCTGCAGCTTTCCAGCCAGAAAGGCCTGCAGCCCTTGCCGTGAAACCACAGTCAACAGGCTGTTGGACTGGGCCAAGTGCCTTGTAGGAGGCCTTGGACGCGCAGGGCTGCACTGTTTTCCGTTGGGGCACACCGTTGGGGAGAAGGCTCTGGCCTAGCCATCAGCGCACACCCTCCTAGCCAGAGGCCCTTGGGGTCCACTGGGTGGGCAGGCTGAAGGCGCGAGCAGGGCTTTGGTGCTTGCAGAGTCAATTTGGGCCCTGCTTTGGAAGGGTTTCAGGGACCCAGTTCGAGGGAGGCTTAGCTTCCCTACTGTGGCACACCCAGGTCAGGTAGCCCAGCTGCCACCCTAAAGGCTCCCTGCTTTGCCCTCACCCTGGGGTCTCCCACGTGGGTTCTGTCTCCCCAAGCACAACCTCAATGTGGATCCAGTCTGGACAGAAAAGCACACAATATCCCAGAGCACTCCAGGGCCTCAGCGGCTCAAAGGGGCATCAAGGCCTACCTAGGGGGCCTCTCTTCCCTAGGCCATACCCAGCCTGCACACTCTCTGTGGAGCAAGCTTCATTCCTGGAAGGGCCCAGGGGGTGGGCATGAGGGTCTCTTCGGGGCTCGGAACGTGCAGATAACAGAGGCTGTGGGACAACAGCAACATGAGACCCTGACAGGAGAGCTGTCGTTTCCCCTTTGGGAAGCAGGATGCTTGCGGCCCCCAGGCTGCGTGCCAATCCCCCTTGCTGCCTGGCTTCTGTTCACTGCTGGCTAGCGCTTCTGCAGCAGGTGAGCGTCTTGCCTAGAAACCGGGCGCTTGCCGTCCCTTGCTGGGAGCTCATGGCCCCACACACGTCCCTAGAGGGTGATGGCAACTTGGCTGAGAGCCAGCAGGTGAGCTGTAGTTCTCCATGCGGAGAGGCCTGCCGCGGGTTTCGAGAATCCTGAGTCAGGGCTGTGCTTCAAGCGGAGGGTGAGTTCCGAGGCTGGAGGAGGCTCGGAGTCACACTGGTTCCCAAGGGGGAACACTCATTGCCAAAAGTCTCTCCCGTGGCTCCAGTGCCCCCTTCCTGGGCCAGGGGCCCTTGGAAACCCCTCTGAATGGAAAGCCCAGCTCATCATCTGCCGGCCTCTCCTGCTGGCAGCGCTCGCGTTCGGCAGCCTTCAAACTGCTTCAGGAAGGCAGTTCCTTGGAGTCGGAGACTGGCAGGCTGGGCAGCCTGAGGGTGAGGCGTGCAGCTGCGTGAGGAAAGCCCTGGGCTTAGCATTCACCCTGGGACGTCGTGCCTGGGTTCTGGGTACCTCGGAGAGAACCTCCACTCACTCTCCAAGCTGAGATCAACAGGCAGGAGTTCCCTGAGCAGCGCTAAACCACAGCCCCTCCCAGGCTGTCCCAAGACGTCCGTGCGGCCTACTCCCACTTCAGCCATACAACACATGCAGACCCTGGGGGGAGCAACGTTCAAGATGGAAGGTCCCACTTGCACGGCCTGTGTGTCTCTTCCACTGCTCAGAAGCTGCTGAGGCACAGGCTGAGTGTCCACATTCACCCTGAGGCCTGAAGGCCAAACGGTCATTACCCCAGGGCGAAGTGGGTTGGATGTGGCTCCTTGGCGGCTCGCCCAGCAGCCCTGCTGCTGGCCTTGCCTTCGCTGCTGGCAAACCTCTGGGAGGAAAAAGAGCGTCTCTGGCAAGAATCAAAAAGTGCTTGCCATCCCCTGGCTAGGAGCGCCTCCTACACCCCTCTTTGTGCGGCGAGCACACACATCAACTACTACCCTCCAAGGAAGCTGCAGCTTTCCAGCCAGAAAGGCCTGCAGCCCTTGCCGTGAAACCACAGTCAACAGGCTGTTGGACTGGGCCAAGTGCCTTGTAGGAGGCCTTGGACGCGCAGGGCTGCACTGTTTTCCGTTGGGGCACACCGTTGGGGAGAAGGCTCTGGCCTAGCCATCAGCGCACACCCTCCTAGCCAGAGGCCCTTGGGGTCCACTGGGTGGGCAGGCTGAAGGCGCGAGCAGGGCTTTGGTGCTTGCAGAGTCAATTTGGGCCCTGCTTTGGAAGGGTTTCAGGGACCCAGTTCGAGGGAGGCTTAGCTTCCCTACTGTGGCACACCCAGGTCAGGTAGCCCAGCTGCCACCCTAAAGGCTCCCTGCTTTGCCCTCACCCTGGGGTCTCCCACGTGGGTTCTGTCTCCCCAAGCACAACCTCAATGTGGATCCAGTCTGGACAGAAAAGCACACAATATCCCAGAGCACTCCAGGGCCTCAGCGGCTCAAAGGGGCATCAAGGCCTACCTAGGGGGCCTCTCTTCCCTAGGCCATACCCAGCCTGCACACTCTCTGTGGAGCAAGCTTCATTCCTGGAAGGGCCCAGGGGGTGGGCATGAGGGTCTCTTCGGGGCTCGGAACGTGCAGATAACAGAGGCTGTGGGACAACAGCAACATGAGACCCTGACAGGAGAGCTGTCGTTTCCCCTTTGGGAAGCAGGATGCTTGCGGCCCCCAGGCTGCGTGCCAATCCCCCTTGCTGCCTGGCTTCTGTTCACTGCTGGCTAGCGCTTCTGCAGCAGGTGAGCGTCTTGCCTAGAAACCGGGCGCTTGCCGTCCCTTGCTGGGAGCTCATGGCCCCACACACGTCCCTAGAGGGTGATGGCAACTTGGCTGAGAGCCAGCAGGTGAGCTGTAGTTCTCCATGCGGAGAGGCCTGCCGCGGGTTTCGAGAATCCTGAGTCAGGGCTGTGCTTCAAGCGGAGGGTGAGTTCCGAGGCTGGAGGAGGCTCGGAGTCACACTGGTTCCCAAGGGGGAACACTCATTGCCAAAAGTCTCTCCCGTGGCTCCAGTGCCCCCTTCCTGGGCCAGGGGCCCTTGGAAACCCCTCTGAATGGAAAGCCCAGCTCATCATCTGCCGGCCTCTCCTGCTGGCAGCGCTCGCGTTCGGCAGCCTTCAAACTGCTTCAGGAAGGCAGTTCCTTGGAGTCGGAGACTGGCAGGCTGGGCAGCCTGAGGGTGAGGCGTGCAGCTGCGTGAGGAAAGCCCTGGGCTTAGCATTCACCCTGGGACGTCGTGCCTGGGTTCTGGGTACCTCGGAGAGAACCTCCACTCACTCTCCAAGCTGAGATCAACAGGCAGGAGTTCCCTGAGCAGCGCTAAACCACAGCCCCTCCCAGGCTGTCCCAAGACGTCCGTGCGGCCTACTCCCACTTCAGCCATACAACACATGCAGACCCTGGGGGGAGCAACGTTCAAGATGGAAGGTCCCACTTGCACGGCCTGTGTGTCTCTTCCACTGCTCAGAAGCTGCTGAGGCACAGGCTGAGTGTCCACATTCACCCTGAGGCCTGAAGGCCAAACGGTCATTACCCCAGGGCGAAGTGGGTTGGATGTGGCTCCTTGGCGGCTCGCCCAGCAGCCCTGCTGCTGGCCTTGCCTTCGCTGCTGGCAAACCTCTGGGAGGAAAAAGAGCGTCTCTGGCAAGAATCAAAAAGTGCTTGCCATCCCCTGGCTAGGAGCGCCTCCTACACCCCTCTTTGTGCGGCGAGCACACACATCAACTACTACCCTCCAAGGAAGCTGCAGCTTTCCAGCCAGAAAGGCCTGCAGCCCTTGCCGTGAAACCACAGTCAACAGGCTGTTGGACTGGGCCAAGTGCCTTGTAGGAGGCCTTGGACGCGCAGGGCTGCACTGTTTTCCGTTGGGGCACACCGTTGGGGAGAAGGCTCTGGCCTAGCCATCAGCGCACACCCTCCTAGCCAGAGGCCCTTGGGGTCCACTGGGTGGGCAGGCTGAAGGCGCGAGCAGGGCTTTGGTGCTTGCAGAGTCAATTTGGGCCCTGCTTTGGAAGGGTTTCAGGGACCCAGTTCGAGGGAGGCTTAGCTTCCCTGCTGTGGCACACCCAGGTCAGGTAGCCCAGCTGCCACCCTAAAGGCTCCCTGCTTTGCCCTCACCCTGGGGTCTCCCACGTGGGTTCTGTCTCCCCAAGCACAACCTCAATGTGGATCCAGTCTGGACAGAAAAGCACACAATATCCCAGAGCACTCCAGGGCCTCAGCGGCTCAAAGGGGCATCAAGGCCTACCTAGGGGGCCTCTCTTCCCTAGGCCATACCCAGCCTGCACACTCTCTGTGGAGCAAGCTTCATTCCTGGAAGGGCCCAGGGGGTGGGCATGAGGGTCTCTTTGGGGCTCGGAACGTGCAGATAACAGAGGCTGTGGGACAACAGCAACATGAGACCCTGACAGGAGAGCTGTCGTTTCCCCTTTGGGAAGCAGGATGCTTGCGGCCCCCAGGCTGCGTGCCAATCCCCCTTGCTGCCTGGCTTCTGTTCACTGCTGGCTAGCGCTTCTGCAGCAGGTGAGCGTCTTGCCTAGAAACCGGGCGCTTGCCGTCCCTTGCTGGGAGCTCATGGCCCCACACACGTCCCTAGAGGGTGATGGCAACTTGGCTGAGAGCCAGCAGGTGAGCTGTAGTTCTCCATGCGGAGAGGCCTGCCGCGGGTTTCGAGAATCCTGAGTCAGGGCTGTGCTTCAAGCGGAGGGTGAGTTCCGAGGCTGGAGGAGGCTCGGAGTCACACTGGTTCCCAAGGGGGAACACTCATTGCCAAAAGTCTCTCCCGTGGCTCCAGTGCCCCCTTCCTGGGCCAGGGGCCCTTGGAAACCCCTCTGAATGGAAAGCCCAGCTCATCATCTGCCGGCCTCTACTGCTGGCAGCGCTCGCGTTCGGCAGCCTTCAAACTGCTTCAGGAAGGCAGTTCCTTGGAGTCGGAGACTGGCAGGCTGGGCAGCCTGAGGGTGAGGCGTGCAGCTGCGTGAGGAAAGCCCTGGGCTTAGCATTCACCCTGGGACGTCGTGCCTGGGTTCTGGGTACCTCGGAGAGAACCTCCACTCACTCTCCAAGCTGAGATCAACAGGCAGGAGTTCCCTGAGCAGCGCTAAACCACAGCCCCTCCCAGGCTGTCCCAAGACGTCCGTGCGGCCTACTCCCACTTCAGCCATACAACACATGCAGACCCTGGGGGGAGCAACGTTCAAGATGGAAGGTCCCACTTGCACGGCCTGTGTGTCTCTTCCACTGCTCAGAAGCTGCTGAGGCACAGGCTGAGTGTCCACATTCACCCTGAGGCCTGAAGGCCAAACGGTCATTACCCCAGGGCGAAGTGGGTTGGATGTGGCTCCTTGGCGGCTCGCCCAGCAGCCCTGCTGCTGGCCTTGCCTTCGCTGCTGGCAAACCTCTGGGAGGAAAAAGAGCGTCTCTGGCAAGAATCAAAAAGTGCTTGCCATCCCCTGGCTAGGAGCGCCTCCTACACCCCTCTTTGTGCGGCGAGCACACACATCAACTACTACCCTCCAAGGAAGCTGCAGCTTTCCAGCCAGAAAGGCCTGCAGCCCTTGCCGTGAAACCACAGTCAACAGGCTGTTGGACTGGGCCAAGTGCCTTGTAGGAGGCCTTGGACGCGCAGGGCTGCACTGTTTTCCGTTGGGGCACACCGTTGGGGAGAAGGCTCTGGCCTAGCCATCAGCGCACACCCTCCTAGCCAGAGGCCCTTGGGGTCCACTGGGTGGGCAGGCTGAAGGCGCGAGCAGGGCTTTGGTGCTTGCAGAGTCAATTTGGGCCCTACTTTGGAAGGGTTTCAGGGACCCAGTTCGAGGGAGGCTTAGCTTCCCTGCTGTGGCACACCCAGGTCAGGTAGCCCAGCTGCCACCCTAAAGGCTCCCTGCTTTGCCCTCACCCTGGGGTCTCCCACGTGGGTTCTGTCTCCCCAAGCACAACCTCAATGTGGATCCAGTCTGGACAGAAAAGCACACAATATCCCAGAGCACTCCAGGGCCTCAGCGGCTCAAAGGGGCATCAAGGCCTACCTAGGGGGCCTCTCTTCCCTAGGCCATACCCAGCCTGCACACTCTCTGTGGAGCAAGCTTCATTCCTGGAAGGGCCCAGGGGGTGGGCATGAGGGTCTCTTCGGGGCTCGGAATGTGTGGATAACAGAGGCTGTGGGACAACAGCAACATGAGACCCTGACAGGAGAGCTGTCGTTTCCCCTTTGGGAAGCAGGATGCTTGCGGCCCCCAGGCTGCGTGCCAATCCCCCTTGCTGCCTGGCTTCTGTTCACTGCTGGCTAGCGCTTCTGCAGCAGGTGAGCGTCTTGCCTAGAAACCGGGCGCTTGCCGTCCCTTGCTGGGAGCTCATGGCCCCACACACGTCCCTAGAGGGTGATGGCAACTTGGCTGAGAGCCAGCAGGTGAGCTGTAGTTCTCCATGCGGAGAGGCCTGCCGCGGGTTTCGAGAATCCTGAGTCAGGGCTGTGCTTCAAGCGGAGGGTGAGTTCCGAGGCTGGAGGAGGCTCGGAGTCACACTGGTTCCCAAGGGGGAACACTCATTGCCAAAAGTCTCTCCCGTGGCTCCAGTGCCCCCTTCCTGGGCCAGGGGCCCTTGGAAACCCCTCTGAATGGAAAGCCCAGCTCATCATCTGCCGGCCTCTCCTGCTGGCAGCGCTCGCGTTCGGCAGCCTTCAAACTGCTTCAGGAAGGCAGTTCCTTGGAGTCGGAGACTGGCAGGCTGGGCAGCCTGAGGGTGAGGCGTGCAGCTGCGTGAGGAAAGCCCTGGGCTTAGCATTCACCCTGGGACGTCGTGCCTGGGTTCTGGGTACCTCGGAGAGAACCTCCACTCACTCTCCAAGCTGAGATCAACAGGCAGGAGTTCCCTGAGCAGCGCTAAACCACAGCCCCTCCCAGGCTGTCCCAAGACGTCCGTGCGGCCTACTCCCACTTCAGCCATACAACACATGCAGACCCTGGGGGGAGCAACGTTCAAGATGGAAGGTCCCACTTGCACGGCCTGTGTGTCTCTTCCACTGCTCAGAAGCTGCTGAGGCACAGGCTGAGTGTCCACATTCACCCTGAGGCCTGAAGGCCAAACGGTCATTACCCCAGGGCGAAGTGGGTTGGATGTGGCTCCTTGGCGGCTCGCCCAGCAGCCCTGCTGCTGGCCTTGCCTTCGCTGCTGGCAAACCTCTGGGAGGAAAAAGAGCGTCTCTGGCAAGAATCAAAAAGTGCTTGCCATCCCCTGGCTAGGAGCGCCTCCTACACCCCTCTTTGTGCGGCGAGCACACACATCAACTACTACCCTCCAAGGAAGCTGCAGCTTTCCAGCCAGAAAGGCCTGCAGCCCTTGCCGTGAAACCACAGTCAACAGGCTGTTGGACTGGGCCAAGTGCCTTGTAGGAGGCCTTGGACGCGCAGGGCTGCACTGTTTTCCGTTGGGGCACACCGTTGGGGAGAAGGCTCTGGCCTAGCCATCAGCGCACACCCTCCTAGCCAGAGGCCCTTGGGATCCACTGGGTGGGCAGGCTGAAGGCGCGAGCAGGGCTTTGGTGCTTGCAGAGTCAATTTGGGCCCTGCTTTGGAAGGGTTTCAGGGACCCAGTTCTAGGGAGGCTTAGCTTCCCTGCTGTGGCACACCCAGGTCAGGTAGCCCAGCTGCCACCCTAAAGGCTCCCTGCTTTGCCCTCACCCTGGGGTCTCCCACGTGGGTTCTGTCTCCCCAAGCACAACCTCAATGTGGATCCAGTCTGGACAGAAAAGCACACAATATCCCAGAGCACTCCAGGGCCTCAGCGGCTCAAAGGGGCATCAAGGCCTACCTAGGGGCCCTCTCTTCCCTAGGCCATACCCAGCCTGCACACTCTCTGTGGAGCAAGCTTCATTCCTGGAAGGGCCCACGGGGTGGGCATGAGGGTCTCTTCGGGGCTCGGAACGTGCAGATAACAGAGGCTGTGGGACAACAGCAACATGAGACCCTGACAGGAGAGCTGTCGTTTCCCCTTTGGGAAGCAGGATGCTTGCGGCCCCCAGGCTGCGTGCCAATCCCCCTTGCTGCCTGGCTTCTGTTCACTGCTGGCTAGCGCTTCTGCAGCAGGTGAGCGTCTTGCCTAGAAACCGGGCGCTTGCCGTCCCTTGCTGGGAGCTCATGGCCCCACACACGTCCCTAGAGGGTGATGGCAACTTGGCTGAGAGCCAGCAGGTGAGCTGTAGTTCTCCATGCGGAGAGGCCTGCCGCGGGTTTCGAGAATCCTGAGTCAGGGCTGTGCTTCAAGCGGAGGGTGAGTTCCGAGGCTGGAGGAGGCTCGGAGTCACACTGGTTCCCAAGGGGGAACACTCATTGCCAAAAGTCTCTCCCGTGGCTCCAGTGCCCCCTTCCTGGGCCAGGGGCCCTTGGAAACCCCTCTGAATGGAAAGCCCAGCTCATCATCTGCCGGCCTCTCCTGCTGGCAGCGCTCGCGTTCGGCAGCCTTCAAACTGCTTCAGGAAGGCAGTTCCTTGGAGTCGGAGACTGGCAGGCTGGGCAGCCTGAGGGTGAGGCGTGCAGCTGCGTGAGGAAAGCCCTGGGCTTAGCATTCACCCTGGGACGTCGTGCCTGGGTTCTGGGTACCTCGGAGAGAACCTCCACTCACTCTCCAAGCTGAGATCAACAGGCAGGAGTTCCCTGAGCAGCGCTAAACCACAGCCCCTCCCAGGCTGTCCCAAGACGTCCGTGCGGCCTACTCCCACTTCAGCCATACAACACATGCAGACCCTCGGGGGAGCAACGTTCAAGATGGAAGGTCCCACTTGCACGGCCTGTGTGTCTCTTCCACTGCTCAGAAGCTGCTGAGGCCCAGGCTGAGTGTCCACATTCACCCTGAGGCCTGAAGGCCAAACGGTCATTACCCCAGGGCGAAGTGGGTTGGATGTGGCTCCTTGGCGGCTCGCCCAGCAGCCCTGCTGCTGGCCTTGCCTTCGCTGCTGGCAAACCTCTGGGAGGAAAAAGAGCGTCTCTGGCAAGAATCAAAAAGTGCTTGCCATCCCCTGGCTAGGAGCGCCTCCTACACCCCTCTTTGTGCGGCGAGCACACACATCAACTACTACCCTCCAAGGAAGCTGCAGCTTTCCAGCCAGAAAGGCCTGCAGCCCTTGCCGTGAAACCACAGTCAACAGGCTGTTGGACTGGGCCAAGTGCCTTGTAGGAGGCCTTGGACGCGCAGGGCTGCACTGTTTTCCGTTGGGGCACACCGTTGGGGAGAAGGCTCTGGCCTAGCCATCAGCGCACACCCTCCTAGCCAGAGGCCCTTGGGATCCACTGGGTGGGCAGGCTGAAGGTGCGAGCAGGGCTTTGGTGCTTGCAGAGTCAATTTGGGCCCTGCTTTGGAAGGGTTTCAGGGACCCAGTTCTAGGGAGGCTTAGCTTCTCTGCTGTGGCACACCCAGGTCAGGTAGCCCAGCTGCCACCCTAAAGGCTCCCTGCTTTGCCCTCACCCTGGGGTCTCCCACGTGGGTTCTGTCTCCCCAAGCACAACCTCAATGTGGATCCAGTCTGGACAGAAAAGCACACAATATCCCAGAGCACTCCAGGGCCTCAGCGGCTCAAAGGGGCATCAAGGCCTACCTAGGGGGCCTCTCTTCCCTAGGCCATACCCAGCCTGCACACTCTCTGTGGAGCAAGCTTCATTCCTGGAAGGGCCCAGGGGGTGGGCATGAGGGTCTCTTCGGGGCTCGGAACGTGCAGATAACAGAGGCTGTGGGACAACAGCAACATGAGACCCTGACAGGAGAGCTGTCGTTTCCCCTTTGGGAAGCAGGATGCTTGCGGCCCCCAGGCTGCGTGCCAATCCCCCTTGCTGCCTGGCTTCTGTTCACTGCTGGCTAGCGCTTCTGCAGCAGGTGAGCGTCTTGCCTAGAAACCGGGCGCTTGCCGTCCCTTGCTGGGAGCTCATGGCCCCACACACGTCCCTAGAGGGTGATGGCAACTTGGCTGAGAGCCAGCAGGTGAGCTGTAGTTCTCCATGCGGAGAGGCCTGCCGCGGGTTTCGAGAATCCTGAGTCAGGGCTGTGCTTCAAGCGGAGGGTGAGTTCCGAGGCTGGAGGAGGCTCGGAGTCACACTGGTTCCCAAGGGGGAACACTCATTGCCAAAAGTCTCTCCCGTGGCTCCAGTGCCCCCTTCCTGGGCCAGGGGCCCTTGGAAACCCCTCTGAATGGAAAGCCCAGCTCATCATCTGCCGGCCTCTCCTGCTGGCAGCGCTCGCGTTCGGCATCCTTCAAACTGCTTCAGGAAGGCAGTTCCTTGGAGTCGGAGACTGGCAGGCTGGGCAGCCTGAGGGTGAGGCGTGCAGCTGCGTGAGGAAAGCCCTGGGCTTAGCATTCACCCTGGGACGTCGTGCCTGGGTTCTGGGTACCTCGGAGAGAACCTCCACTCACTCTCCAAGCTGAGATCAACAGGCAGGAGTTCCCTGAGCAGCGCTAAACCACAGCCCCTCCCAGGCTGTCCCAAGACGTCCGTGCGGCCTACTCCCACTTCAGCCATACAACACATGCAGACCCTGGGGGGAGCAACGTTCAAGATGGAAGGTCCCACTTGCACGGCCTGTGTGTCTCTTCCACTGCTCAGAAGCTGCTGAGGCACAGGCTGAGTGTCCACATTCACCCTGAGGCCTGAAGGCCAAACGGTCATTACCCCAGGGCGAAGTGGGTTGGATGTGGCTCCTTGGCGGCTCGCCCAGCAGCCCTGCTGCTGGCCTTGCCTTCGCTGCTGGCAAACCTCTGGGAGGAAAAAGAGCGTCTCTGGCAAGAATCAAAAAGTGCTTGCCATCCCCTGGCTAGGAGCGCCTCCTACACCCCTCTTTGTGCGGCGAGCACACACATCAACTACTACCCTCCAAGGAAGCTGCAGCTTTCCAGCCAGAAAGGCCTGCAGCCCTTGCCGTGAAACCACAGTCAACAGGCTGTTGGACTGGGCCAAGTGCCTTGTAGGAGGCCTTGGACGCGCAGGGCTGCACTGTTTTCCGTTGGGGCACACCGTTGGGGAGAAGGCTCTGGCCTAGCCATCAGCGCACACCCTCCTAGCCAGAGGCCCTTGGGGTCCACTGGGTGGGCAGGCTGAAGGCGCGAGCAGGGCTTTGGTGCTTGCAGAGTCAATTTGTGCCCTGCTTTGGAAGGGTTTCAGGGACCCAGTTCTAGGGAGGCTTAGCTTCCCTGCTGTGGCACACCCAGGTCAGGTAGCCCAGCTGCCACCCTAAAGGCTCCCTGCTTTGCCCTCACCCTGGGGTCTCCCACGTGGGTTCTGTCTCCCCAAGCACAACCTCAATGTGGATCCAGTCTGGACAGAAAAGCACACAATATCCCAGAGCACTCCAGGGCCTCAGCGGCTCAAAGGGGCATCAAGGCCTACCTAGGGGGCCTCTCTTCCCTAGGCCATACCCAGCCTGCACACTCTCTGTGGAGCAAGCTTCATTCCTGGAAGGGCCCACGGGGTGGGCATGAGGGTCTCTTTGGGGCTCGGAACGTGCAGATAACAGAGGCTGTGGGACAACAGCAACATGAGACCCTGACAGGAGAGCTGTCGTTTCCCCTTTGGGAAGCAGGATGCTTGCGGCCCCCAGGCTGCGTGCCAATCCCCCTTGCTGCCTGGCTTCTGTTCACTGCTGGCTAGCACTTCTGCAGCAGGTGAGCGTCTTGCCTAGAAACCGGGCGCTTGCCGTCCCTTGCTGGGAGCTCATGGCCCCACACACGTCGCTAGAGGGTGATGGCAACTTGGCTGAGAGCCAGCAGGTGAGCTGTAGTTCTCCATGCGGAGAGGCCTGCCGCGGGTTTCGAGAATCCTGAGTCAGGGCTGTGCTTCAAGCGGAGGGTGAGTTCCGAGGCTGGAGGAGGCTCGGAGTCACACTGGTTCCCAAGGGGGAACACTCATTGCCAAAAGTCTCTCCCGTGGCTCCAGTGCCCCCTTCCTGGGCCAGGGGCCCTTGGAAACCCCTCTGAATGGAAAGCCCAGCTCATCATCTGCCGGCCTCTCCTGCTGGCAGCGCTCGCGTTCGGCAGCCTTCAAACTGCTTCAGGAAGGCAGTTCCTTGGAGTCGGAGACTGGCGGGCTGGGCAGCCTGAGGGTGAGGCGTGCAGCTGCGTGAGGAAAGCCCTGGGCTTAGCATTCACCCTGGGACGTCGTGCCTGGGTTCTGGGTACCTCGGAGAGAACCTCCACTCACTCTCCAAGCTGAGATCAACAGGCAGGAGTTCCCTGAGCAGCGCTAAACCACAGCCCCTCCCAGGCTGTCCCAAGACGTCCGTGCGGCCTACTCCCACTTCAGCCATACAACACATGCAGACCCTGGGGGGAGCAACGTTCAAGATGGAAGGTCCCACTTGCACGGCCTGTGTGTCTCTTCCACTGCTCAGAAGCTGCTGAGGCACAGGCTGAGTGTCCACATTCACCCTGAGGCCTGAAGGCCAAACGGTCATTACCCCAGGGCGAAGTGGGTTGGATGTGGCTCCTTGGCGGCTCGCCCAGCAGCCCTGCTGCTGGCCTTGCCTTCGCTGCTGGCAAACCTCTGGGAGGAAAAAGAGCGTCTCTGGCAAGAATCAAAAAGTGCTTGCCATCCCCTGGCTAGGAGCGCCTCCTACACCCCTCTTTGTGCGGCGAGCACACACATCAACTACTACCCTCCAAGGAAGCTGCAGCTTTCCAGCCAGAAAGGCCTGCAGCCCTTGCCGTGAAACCACAGTCAACAGGCTGTTGGACTGGGCCAAGTGCCTTGTAGGAGGCCTTGGACGCGCAGGGCTGCACTGTTTTCCGTTGGGGCACACCGTTGGGGAGAAGGCTCTGGCCTAGCCATCAGCGCACACCCTCCTAGCCAGAGGCCCTTGGGGTCCACTGGGTGGGCAGGCTGAAGGCGCGAGCAGGGCTTTGGTGCTTGCAGAGTCAATTTGGGCCCTGCTTTGGAAGGGTTTCAGGGACCCAGTTCGAGGGAGGCTTAGCTTCCCTGCTGTGGCACACCCAGGTCAGGTAGCCCAGCTGCCACCCTAAAGGCTCCCTGCTTTGCCCTCACCCTGGGGTCTCCCACGTGGGTTCTGTCTCCCCAAGCACAACCTCAATGTGGATCCAGTCTGGACAGAAAAGCACACAATATCCCAGAGCACTCCAGGGCCTCAGCGGCTCAAAGGGGCATCAAGGCCTACCTAGGGGGCCTCTCTTCCCTAGGCCATACCCAGCCTGCACACTCTCTGTGGAGCAAGCTTCATTCCTGGAAGGGCCCAGGGGGTGGGCATGAGGGTCTCTTCGGGGCTCGGAACGTGCAGATAACAGAGGCTGTGGGACAACAGCAACATGAGACCCTGACAGGAGAGCTGTCGTTTCCCCTTTGGGAAGCAGGATGCTTGCGGCCCCCAGGCTGCGTGCCAATCCCCCTTGCTGCCTGGCTTCTGTTCACTGCTGGCTAGCGCTTCTGCAGCAGGTGAGCGTCTTGCCTAGAAACCGGGCGCTTGCCGTCCCTTGCTGGGAGCTCATGGCCCCACACACGTCCCTAGAGGGTGATGGCAACTTGGCTGAGAGCCAGCAGGTGAGCTGTAGTTCTCCATGCGGAGAGGCCTGCCGCGGGTTTCGAGAATCCTGAGTCAGGGCTGTGCTTCAAGCGGAGGGTGAGTTCCGAGGCTGGAGGAGGCTCGGAGTCACACTGGTTCCCAAGGGGGAACACTCATTGCCAAAAGTCTCTCCCGTGGCTCCAGTGCCCCCTTCCTGGGCCAGGGGCCCTTGGAAACCCCTCTGAATGGAAAGCCCAGCTCATCATCTGCCGGCCTCTCCTGCTGGCAGCGCTCGCGTTCGGCAGCCTTCAAACTGCTTCAGGAAGGCAGTTCCTTGGAGTCGGAGACTGGCAGGCTGGGCAGCCTGAGGGTGAGGCATGCAGCTGCGTGAGGAAAGCCCTGGGCTTAGCATTCACCCTGGGACGTCGTGCCTGGGTTCTGGGTACCTCGGAGAGAACCTCCACTCACTCTCCAAGCTGAGATCAACAGGCAGGAGTTCCCTGAGCAGCGCTAAACCACAGCCCCTCCCAGGCTGTCCCAAGACGTCCGTGCGGCCTACTCCCACTTCAGCCATACAACACATGCAGACCCTGGGGGGAGCAACGTTCAAGATGGAAGGTCCCACTTGCACGGCCTGTGTGTCTCTTCCACTGCTCAGAAGCTGCTGAGGCACAGGCTGAGTGTCCACATTCACCCTGAGGCCTGAAGGCCAAACGGTCATTACCCCAGGGCGAAGTGGGTTGGATGTGGCTCCTTGGCGGCTCGCCCAGCAGCCCTGCTGCTGGCCTTGCCTTCGCTGCTGGCAAACCTCTGGGAGGAAAAAGAGCGTCTCTGGCAAGAATCAAAAAGTGCTTGCCATCCCCTGGCTAGGAGCGCCTCCTACACCCCTCTTTGTGCGGCGAGCACACACATCAACTACTACCCTCCAAGGAAGCTGCAGCTTTCCAGCCAGAAAGGCCTGCAGCCCTTGCCGTGAAACCACAGTCAACAGGCTGTTGGACTGGGCCAAGTGCCTTGTAGGAGGCCTTGGACGCGCAGGGCTGCACTGTTTTCCGTTGGGGCACACCGTTGGGGAGAAGGCTCTGGCCTAGCCATCAGCGCACACCCTCCTAGCCAGAGGCCCTTGGGGTCCACTGGGTGGGCAGGCTGAAGGCGCGAGCAGGGCTTTGGTGCTTGCAGAGTCAATTTGGGCCCTACTTTGGAAGGGTTTCAGGGACCCAGTTCGAGGGAGGCTTAGCTTCCCTGCTGTGGCACACCCAGGTCAGGTAGCCCAGCTGCCACCCTAAAGGCTCCCTGCTTTGCCCTCACCCTGGGGTCTCCCACGTGGGTTCTGTCTCCCCAAGCACAACCTCAATGTGGATCCAGTCTGGACAGAAAAGCACACAATATCCCAGAGCACTCCAGGGCCTCAGCGGCTCAAAGGGGCATCAAGGCCTACCTAGGGGGCCTCTCTTCCCTAGGCCATACCCAGCCTGCACACTCTCTGTGGAGCAAGCTTCATTCCTGGAAGGGCCCAGGGGGTGGGCATGAGGGTCTCTTCGGGGCTCGGAATGTGTGGATAACAGAGGCTGTGGGACAACAGCAACATGAGACCCTGACAGGAGAGCTGTCGTTTCCCCTTTGGGAAGCAGGATGCTTGCGGCCCCCAGGCTGCGTGCCAATCCCCCTTGCTGCCTGGCTTCTGTTCACTGCTGGCTAGCGCTTCTGCAGCAGGTGAGCGTCTTGCCTAGAAACCGGGCGCTTGCCGTCCCTTGCTGGGAGCTCATGGCCCCACACACGTCCCTAGAGGGTGATGGCAACTTGGCTGAGAGCCAGCAGGTGAGCTGTAGTTCTCCATGCGGAGAGGCCTGCCGCGGGTTTCGAGAATCCTGAGTCAGGGCTGTGCTTCAAGCGGAGGGTGAGTTCCGAGGCTGGAGGAGGCTCGGAGTCACACTGGTTCCCAAGGGGGAACACTCATTGCCAAAAGTCTCTCCCGTGGCTCCAGTGCCCCCTTCCTGGGCCAGGGGCCCTTGGAAACCCCTCTGAATGGAAAGCCCAGCTCATCATCTGCCGGCCTCTCCTGCTGGCAGCGCTCGCGTTCGGCAGCCTTCAAACTGCTTCAGGAAGGCAGTTCCTTGGAGTCGGAGACTGGCAGGCTGGGCAGCCTGAGGGTGAGGCGTGCAGCTGCGTGAGGAAAGCCCTGGGCTTAGCATTCACCCTGGGACGTCGTGCCTGGGTTCTGGGTACCTCGGAGAGAACCTCCACTCACTCTCCAAGCTGAGATCAACAGGCAGGAGTTCCCTGAGCAGCGCTAAACCACAGCCCCTCCCAGGCTGTCCCAAGACGTCCGTGCGGCCTACTCCCACTTCAGCCATACAACACATGCAGACCCTGGGGGGAGCAACGTTCAAGATGGAAGGTCCCACTTGCACGGCCTGTGTGTCTCTTCCACTGCTCAGAAGCTGCTGAGGCACAGGCTGAGTGTCCACATTCACCCTGAGGCCTGAAGGCCAAACGGTCATTACCCCAGGGCGAAGTGGGTTGGATGTGGCTCCTTGGCGGCTCGCCCAGCAGCCCTGCTGCTGGCCTTGCCTTCGCTGCTGGCAAACCTCTGGGAGGAAAAAGAGCGTCTCTGGCAAGAATCAAAAAGTGCTTGCCATCCCCTGGCTAGGAGCGCCTCCTACACCCCTCTTTGTGCGGCGAGCACACACATCAACTACTACCCTCCAAGGAAGCTGCAGCTTTCCAGCCAGAAAGGCCTGCAGCCCTTGCCGTGAAACCACAGTCAACAGGCTGTTGGACTGGGCCAAGTGCCTTGTAGGAGGCCTTGGACGCGCAGGGCTGCACTGTTTTCCGTTGGGGCACACCGTTGGGGAGAAGGCTCTGGCCTAGCCATCAGCGCACACCCTCCTAGCCAGAGGCCCTTGGGATCCACTGGGTGGGCAGGCTGAAGGCGCGAGCAGGGCTTTGGTGCTTGCAGAGTCAATTTGGGCCCTGCTTTGGAAGGGTTTCAGGGACCCAGTTCTAGGGAGGCTTAGCTTCCCTGCTGTGGCACACCCAGGTCAGGTAGCCCAGCTGCCACCCTAAAGGCTCCCTGCTTTGCCCTCACCCTGGGGTCTCCCACGTGGGTTCTGTCTCCCCAAGCACAACCTCAATGTGGATCCAGTCTGGACAGAAAAGCACACAATATCCCAGAGCACTCCAGGGCCTCAGCGGCTCAAAGGGGCATCAAGGCCTACCTAGGGGGCCTCTCTTCCCTAGGCCATACCCAGCCTGCACACTCTCTGTGGAGCAAGCTTCATTCCTGGAAGGGCCCACGGGGTGGGCATGAGGGTCTCTTCGGGGCTCGGAACGTGCAGATAACAGAGGCTGTGGGACAACAGCAACATGAGACCCTGACAGGAGAGCTGTCGTTTCCCCTTTGGGAAGCAGGATGCTTGCGGCCCCCAGGCTGCGTGCCAATCCCCCTTGCTGCCTGGCTTCTGTTCACTGCTGGCTAGCGCTTCTGCAGCAGGTGAGCGTCTTGCCTAGAAACCGGGCGCTTGCCGTCCCTTGCTGGGAGCTCATGGCCCCACACACGTCCCTAGAGGGTGATGGCAACTTGGCTGAGAGCCAGCAGGTGAGCTGTAGTTCTCCATGCGGAGAGGCCTGCCGCGGGTTTCGAGAATCCTGAGTCAGGGCTGTGCTTCAAGCGGAGGGTGAGTTCCGAGGCTGGAGGAGGCTCGGAGTCACACTGGTTCCCAAGGGGGAACACTCATTGCCAAAAGTCTCTCCCGTGGCTCCAGTGCCCCCTTCCTGGGCCAGGGGCCCTTGGAAACCCCTCTGAATGGAAAGCCCAGCTCATCATCTGCCGGCCTCTCCTGCTGGCAGCGCTCGCATTCGGCAGCCTTCAAACTGCTTCAGGAAGGCAGTTCCTTGGAGTCGGAGACTGGCAGGCTGGGCAGCCTGAGGGTGAGGCGTGCAGCTGCGTGAGGAAAGCCCTGGGCTTAGCATTCACCCTGGGACGTCGTGCCTGGGTTCTGGGTACCTCGGAGAGAACCTCCACTCACTCTCCAAGCTGAGATCAACAGGCAGGAGTTCCCTGAGCAGCGCTAAACCACAGCCCCTCCCAGGCTGTCCCAAGACGTCCGTGCGGCCTACTCCCACTTCAGCCATACAACACATGCAGACCCTGGGGGGAGCAACGTTCAAGATGGAAGGTCCCACTTGCACGGCCTGTGTGTCTCTTCCACTGCTCAGAAGCTGCTGAGGCACAGGCTGAGTGTCCACATTCACCCTGAGGCCTGAAGGCCAAACGGTCATTACCCCAGGGCGAAGTGGGTTGGATGTGGCTCCTTGGCGGCTCGCCCAGCAGCCCTGCTGCTGGCCTTGCCTTCGCTGCTGGCAAACCTCTGGGAGGAAAAAGAGCGTCTCTGGCAAGAATCAAAAAGTGCTTGCCATCCCCTGGCTAGGAGCGCCTCCTACACCCCTCTTTGTGCGGCGAGCACACACATCAACTACTACCCTCCAAGGAAGCTGCAGCTTTCCAGCCAGAAAGGCCTGCAGCCCTTGCCGTGAAACCACAGTCAACAGGCTGTTGGACTGGGCCAAGTGCCTTGTAGGAGGCCTTGGACGCGCAGGGCTGCACTGTTTTCCGTTGGGGCACACCGTTGGGGAGAAGGCTCTGGCCTAGCCATCAGCGCACACCCTCCTAGCCAGAGGCCCTTGGGGTCCACTGGGTGGGCAGGCTGAAGGCGCGAGCAGGGCTTTGGTGCTTGCAGAGTCAATTTGGGCCCTGCTTTGGAAGGGTTTCAGGGACCCAGTTCTAGGGAGGCTTAGCTTCCCTGCTGTGGCACACCCAGGTCAGGTAGCCCAGCTGCCACCCTAAAGGCTCCCTGCTTTGCCCTCACCCTGGGGTCTCCCACGTGGGTTCTGTCTCCCCAAGCACAACCTCAATGTGGATCCAGTCTGGACAGAAAAGCACACAATATCCCAGAGCACTCCAGGGCCTCAGCGGCTCAAAGGGGCATCAAGGCCTACCTAGGGGGCCTCTCTTCCCTAGGCCATACCCAGCCTGCACACTCTCTGTGGAGCAAGCTTCATTCCTGGAAGGGCCCACGGGGTGGGCATGAGGGTCTCTTCGGGGCTCGGAACGTGCAGATAACAGAGGCTGTGGGACAACAGCAACATGAGACCCTGACAGGAGAGCTGTCGTTTCCCCTTTGGGAAGCAGGATGCTTGCGGCCCCCAGGCTGCGTGCCAATCCCCCTTGCTGCCTGGCTTCTGTTCACTGCTGGCTAGCGCTTCTGCAGCAGGTGAGCGTCTTGCCTAGAAACCGGGCGCTTGCCGTCCCTTGCTGGGAGCTCATGGCCCCACACACGTCCCTAGAGGGTGATGGCAACTTGGCTGAGAGCCAGCAGGTGAGCTGTAGTTCTCCATGCGGAGAGGCCTGCCGCGGGTTTCGAGAATCCTGAGTCAGGGCTGTGCTTCAAGCGGAGGGTGAGTTCCGAGGCTGGAGGAGGCTCGGAGTCACACTGGTTCCCAAGGGGGAACACTCATTGCCAAAAGTCTCTCCCGTGGCTCCAGTGCCCCCTTCCTGGGCCAGGGGCCCTTGGAAACCCCTCTGAATGGAAAGCCCAGCTCATCATCTGCCGGCCTCTCCTGCTGGCAGCGCTCGCGTTCGGCAGCCTTCAAACTGCTTCAGGAAGGCAGTTCCTTGGAGTCGGAGACTGGCAGGCTGGGCAGCCTGAGGGTGAGGCGTGCAGCTGCGTGAGGAAAGCCCTGGGCTTAGCATTCACCCTGGGACGTCGTGCCTGGGTTCTGGGTACCTCGGAGAGAACCTCCACTCACTCTCCAAGCTGAGATCAACAGGCAGGAGTTCCCTGAGCAGCGCTAAACCACAGCCCCTCCCAGGCTGTCCCAAGACGTCCGTGCGGCCTACTCCCACTTCAGCCATACAACACATGCAGACCCTGGGGGGAGCAACGTTCAAGATGGAAGGTCCCACTTGCACGGCCTGTGTGTCTCTTCCACTGCTCAGAAGCTGCTGAGGCCCAGGCTGAGTGTCCACATTCACCCTGAGGCCTGAAGGCCAAACGGTCATTACCCCAGGGCGAAGTGGGTTGGATGTGGCTCCTTGGCGGCTCGCCCAGCAGCCCTGCTGCTGGCCTTGCCTTCGCTGCTGGCAAACCTCTGGGAGGAAAAAGAGCGTCTCTGGCAAGAATCAAAAAGTGCTTGCCATCCCCTGGCTAGGAGCGCCTCCTACACCCCTCTTTGTGCGGCGAGCACACACATCAACTACTACCCTCCAAGGAAGCTGCAGCTTTCCAGCCAGAAAGGCCTGCAGCCCTTGCCGTGAAACCACAGTCAACAGGCTGTTGGACTGGGCCAAGTGCCTTGTAGGAGGCCTTGGACGCGCAGGGCTGCACTGTTTTCCGTTGGGGCACACCGTTGGGGAGAAGGCTCTGGCCTAGCCATCAGCGCACACCCTCCTAGCCAGAGGCCCTTGGGGTCCACTGGGTGGGCAGGCTGAAGGCGCGAGCAGGGCTTTGGTGCTTGCAGAGTCAATTTGGGCCCTGCTTTGGAAGGGTTTCAGGGACCCAGTTCGAGGGAGGCTTAGCTTCCCTGCTGTGGCACACCCAGGTCAGGTAGCCCAGCTGCCACCCTAAAGGCTCCCTGCTTTGCCCTCACCCTGGGGTCTCCCACGTGGGTTCTGTCTCCCCAAGCACAACCTCAATGTGGATCCAGTCTGGACAGAAAAGCACACAATATCCCAGAGCACTCCAGGGCCTCAGCGGCTCAAAGGGGCATCAAGGCCTACCTAGGGGGCCTCTCTTCCCTAGGCCATACCCAGCCTGCACACTCTCTGTGGAGCAAGCTTCATTCCTGGAAGGGCCCAGGGGGTGGGCATGAGGGTCTCTTCGGGGCTCGGAACGTGCAGATAACAGAGGCTGTGGGACAACAGCAACATGAGACCCTGACAGGAGAGCTGTCGTTTCCCCTTTGGGAAGCAGGATGCTTGCGGCCCCCAGGCTGCGTGCCAATCCCCCTTGCTGCCTGGCTTCTGTTCACTGCTGGCTAGCGCTTCTGCAGCAGGTGAGCGTCTTGCCTAGAAACCGGGCGCTTGCCGTCCCTTGCTGGGAGCTCATGGCCCCACACACGTCCCTAGAGGGTGATGGCAACTTGGCTGAGAGCCAGCAGGTGAGCTGTAGTTCTCCATGCGGAGAGGCCTGCCGCGGGTTTCGAGAATCCTGAGTCAGGGCTGTGCTTCAAGCGGAGGGTGAGTTCCGAGGCTGGAGGAGGCTCGGAGTCACACTGGTTCCCAAGGGGGAACACTCATTGCCAAAAGTCTCTCCCGTGGCTCCAGTGCCCCCTTCCTGGGCCAGGGGCCCTTGGAAACCCCTCTGAATGGAAAGCCCAGCTCATCATCTGCCGGCCTCTCCTGCTGGCAGCGCTCGCGTTCGGCAGCCTTCAAACTGCTTCAGGAAGGCAGTTCCTTGGAGTCGGAGACTGGCAGGCTGGGCAGCCTGAGGGTGAGGCGTGCAGCTGCGTGAGGAAAGCCCTGGGCTTAGCATTCACCCTGGGACGTCGTGCCTGGGTTCTGGGTACCTCGGAGAGAACCTCCACTCACTCTCCAAGCTGAGATCAACAGGCAGGAGTTCCCTGAGCAGCGCTAAACCACAGCCCCTCCCAGGCTGTCCCAAGACGTCCGTGCGGCCTACTCCCACTTCAGCCATACAACACATGCAGACCCTGGGGGGAGCAACGTTCAAGATGGAAGGTCCCACTTGCACGGCCTGTGTGTCTCTTCCACTGCTCAGAAGCTGCTGAGGCACAGGCTGAGTGTCCACATTCACCCTGAGGCCTGAAGGCCAAACGGTCATTACCCCAGGGCGAAGTGGGTTGGATGTGGCTCCTTGGCGGCTCGCCCAGCAGCCCTGCTGCTGGCCTTGCCTTCGCTGCTGGCAAACCTCTGGGAGGAAAAAGAGCGTCTCTGGCAAGAATCAAAAAGTGCTTGCCATCCCCTGGCTAGGAGCGCCTCCTACACCCCTCTTTGTGCGGCGAGCACACACATCAACTACTACCCTCCAAGGAAGCTGCAGCTTTCCAGCCAGAAAGGCCTGCAGCCCTTGCCGTGAAACCACAGTCAACAGGCTGTTGGACTGGGCCAAGTGCCTTGTAGGAGGCCTTGGACGCGCAGGGCTGCACTGTTTTCCGTTGGGGCACACCGTTGGGGAGAAGGCTCTGGCCTAGCCATCAGCGCACACCCTCCTAGCCAGAGGCCCTTGGGGTCCACTGGGTGGGCAGGCTGAAGGCGCGAGCAGGGCTTTGGTGCTTGCAGAGTCAATTTGGGCCCTGCTTTGGAAGGGTTTCAGGGACCCAGTTCGAGGGAGGCTTAGCTTCCCTGCTGTGGCACACCCAGGTCAGGTAGCCCAGCTGCCACCCTAAAGGCTCCCTGCTTTGCCCTCACCCTGGGGTCTCCCACGTGGGTTCTGTCTCCCCAAGCACAACCTCAATGTGGATCCAGTCTGGACAGAAAAGCACACAATATCCCAGAGCACTCCAGGGCCTCAGCGGCTCAAAGGGGCATCAAGGCCTACCTAGGGGGCCTCTCTTCCCTAGGCCATACCCAGCCTGCACACTCTCTGTGGAGCAAGCTTCATTCCTGGAAGGGCCCAGGGGGTGGGCATGAGGGTCTCTTCGGGGCTCGGAATGTGTGGATAACAGAGGCTGTGGGACAACAGCAACATGAGACCCTGACAGGAGAGCTGTCGTTTCCCCTTTGGGAAGCAGGATGCTTGCGGCCCCCAGGCTGCGTGCCAATCCCCCTTGCTGCCTGGCTTCTGTTCACTGCTGGCTAGCGCTTCTGCAGCAGGTGAGCGTCTTGCCTAGAAACCGGGCGCTTGCCGTCCCTTGCTGGGAGCTCATGGCCCCACACACGTCCCTAGAGGGTGATGGCAACTTGGCTGAGAGCCAGCAGGTGAGCTGTAGTTCTCCATGCGGAGAGGCCTGCCGCGGGTTTCGAGAATCCTGAGTCAGGGCTGTGCTTCAAGCGGAGGGTGAGTTCCGAGGCTGGAGGAGGCTCGGAGTCACACTGGTTCCCAAGGGGGAACACTCATTGCCAAAAGTCTCTCCCGTGGCTCCAGTGCCCCCTTCCTGGGCCAGGGGCCCTTGGAAACCCCTCTGAATGGAAAGCCCAGCTCATCATCTGCCGGCCTCTCCTGCTGGCAGCGCTCGCGTTCGGCAGCCTTCAAACTGCTTCAGGAAGGCAGTTCCTTGGAGTCGGAGACTGGCAGGCTGGGCAGCCTGAGGGTGAGGCGTGCAGCTGCGTGAGGAAAGCCCTGGGCTTAGCATTCACCCTGGGACGTCGTGCCTGGGTTCTGGGTACCTCGGAGAGAACCTCCACTCACTCTCCAAGCTGAGATCAACAGGCAGGAGTTCCCTGAGCAGCGCTAAACCACAGCCCCTCCCAGGCTGTCCCAAGACTTCCGTGCGGCCTACTCCCACTTCAGCCATACAACACATGCAGACCCTGGGGGGAGCAACGTTCAAGATGGAAGGTCCCACTTGCACGGCCTGTGTGTCTCTTCCACTGCTCAGAAGCTGCTGAGGCACAGGCTGAGTGTCCACATTCACCCTGAGGCCTGAAGGCCAAACGGTCATTACCCCAGGGCGAAGTGGGTTGGATGTGGCTCCTTGGCGGCTCGCCCAGCAGCCCTGCTGCTGGCCTTGCCTTCGCTGCTGGCAAACCTCTGGGAGGAAAAAGAGCGTCTCTGGCAAGAATCAAAAAGTGCTTGCCATCCCCTGGCTAGGAGCGCCTCCTACACCCCTCTTTGTGCGGCGAGCACACACATCAACTACTACCCTCCAAGGAAGCTGCAGCTTTCCAGCCAGAAAGGCCTGCAGCCCTTGCCGTGAAACCACAGTCAACAGGCTGTTGGACTGGGCCAAGTGCCTTGTAGGAGGCCTTGGACGCGCAGGGCTGCACTGTTTTCCGTTGGGGCACACCGTTGGGGAGAAGGCTCTGGCCTAGCCATCAGCGCACACCCTCCTAGCCAGAGGCCCTTGGGGTCCACTGGGTGGGCAGGCTGAAGGCGCGAGCAGGGCTTTGGTGCTTGCAGAGTCAATTTGGGCCCTGCTTTGGAAGGGTTTCAGGGACCCAGTTCGAGGGAGGCTTAGCTTCCCTGCTGTGGCACACCCAGGTCAGGTAGCCCAGCTGCCACCCTAAAGGCTCCCTGCTTTGCCCTCACCCTGGGGTCTCCCACGTGGGTTCTGTCTCCCCAAGCACAACCTCAATGTGGATCCAGTCTGGACAGAAAAGCACACAATATCCCAGAGCACTCCAGGGCCTCAGCGGCTCAAAGGGGCATCAAGGCCTACCTAGGGGGCCTCTCTTCCCTAGGCCATACCCAGCCTGCACACTCTCTGTGGAGCAAGCTTCATTCCTGGAAGGGCCCAGGGGGTGGGCATGAGGGTCTCTTCGGGGCTCGGAACGTGCAGATAACAGAGGCTGTGGGACAACAGCAACATGAGACCCTGACAGGAGAGCTGTCGTTTCCCCTTTGGGAAGCAGGATGCTTGCGGCCCCCAGGCTGCGTGCCAATCCCCCTTGCTGCCTGGCTTCTGTTCACTGCTGGCTAGCGCTTCTGCAGCAGGTGAGCGTCTTGCCTAGAAACCGGGCGCTTGCCGTCCCTTGCTGGGAGCTCATGGCCCCACACACGTCCCTAGAGGGTGATGGCAACTTGGCTGAGAGCCAGCAGGTGAGCTGTAGTTCTCCATGCGGAGAGGCCTGCCGCGGGTTTCGAGAATCCTGAGTCAGGGCTGTGCTTCAAGCGGAGGGTGAGTTCCGAGGCTGGAGGAGGCTCGGAGTCACACTGGTTCCCAAGGGGGAACACTCATTGCCAAAAGTCTCTCCCGTGGCTCCAGTGCCCCCTTCCTGGGCCAGGGGCCCTTGGAAACCCCTCTGAATGGAAAGCCCAGCTCATCATCTGCCGGCCTCTCCTGCTGGCAGCGCTCGCGTTCGGCAGCCTTCAAACTGCTTCAGGAAGGCAGTTCCTTGGAGTCGGAGACTGGCAGGCTGGGCAGCCTGAGGGTGAGGCGTGCAGCTGCGTGAGGAAAGCCCTGGGCTTAGCATTCACCCTGGGACGTCGTGCCTGGGTTCTGGGTACCTCGGAGAGAACCTCCACTCACTCTCCAAGCTGAGATCAACAGGCAGGAGTTCCCTGAGCAGCGCTAAACCACAGCCCCTCCCAGGCTGTCCCAAGACGTCCGTGCGGCCTACTCCCACTTCAGCCATACAACACATGCAGACCCTGGGGGGAGCAACGTTCAAGATGGAAGGTCCCACTTGCACGGCCTGTGTGTCTCTTCCACTGCTCAGAAGCTGCTGAGGCACAGGCTGAGTGTCCACATTCACCCTGAGGCCTGAAGGCCAAACGGTCATTACCCCAGGGCGAAGTGGGTTGGATGTGGCTCCTTGGCGGCTCGCCCAGCAGCCCTGCTGCTGGCCTTGCCTTCGCTGCTGGCAAACCTCTGGGAGGAAAAAGAGCGTCTCTGGCAAGAATCAAAAAGTGCTTGCCATCCCCTGGCTAGGAGCGCCTCCTACACCCCTCTTTGTGCGGCGAGCACACACATCAACTACTACCCTCCAAGGAAGCTGCAGCTTTCCAGCCAGAAAGGCCTGCAGCCCTTGCCGTGAAACCACAGTCAACAGGCTGTTGGACTGGGCCAAGTGCCTTGTAGGAGGCCTTGGACGCGCAGGGCTGCACTGTTTTCCGTTGGGGCACACCGTTGGGGAGAAGGCTCTGGCCTAGCCATCAGCGCACACCCTCCTAGCCAGAGGCCCTTGGGGTCCACTGGGTGGGCAGGCTGAAGGCGCGAGCAGGGCTTTGGTGCTTGCAGAGTCAATTTGGGCCCTGCTTTGGAAGGGTTTCAGGGACCCAGTTCGAGGGAGGCTTAGCTTCCCTGCTGTGGCACACCCAGGTCAGGTAGCCCAGCTGCCACCCTAAAGGCTCCCTGCTTTGCCCTCACCCTGGGGTCTCCCACGTGGGTTCTGTCTCCCCAAGCACAACCTCAATGTGGATCCAGTCTGGACAGAAAAGCACACAATATCCCAGAGCACTCCAGGGCCTCAGCGGCTCAAAGGGGCATCAAGGCCTACCTAGGGGGCCTCTCTTCCCTAGGCCATACCCAGCCTGCACACTCTCTGTGGAGCAAGCTTCATTCCTGGAAGGGCCCAGGGGGTGGGCATGAGGGTCTCTTCGGGGCTCGGAATGTGTGGATAACAGAGGCTGTGGGACAACAGCAACATGAGACCCTGACAGGAGAGCTGTCGTTTCCCCTTTGGGAAGCAGGATGCTTGCGGCCCCCAGGCTGCGTGCCAATCCCCCTTGCTGCCTGGCTTCTGTTCACTGCTGGCTAGCGCTTCTGCAGCAGGTGAGCGTCTTGCCTAGAAACCGGGCGCTTGCCGTCCCTTGCTGGGAGCTCATGGCCCCACACACGTCCCTAGAGGGTGATGGCAACTTGGCTGAGAGCCAGCAGGTGAGCTGTAGTTCTCCATGCGGAGAGGCCTGCCGCGGGTTTCGAGAATCCTGAGTCAGGGCTGTGCTTCAAGCGGAGGGTGAGTTCCGAGGCTGGAGGAGGCTCGGAGTCACACTGGTTCCCAAGGGGGAACACTCATTGCCAAAAGTCTCTCCCGTGGCTCCAGTGCCCCCTTCCTGGGCCAGGGGCCCTTGGAAACCCCTCTGAATGGAAAGCCCAGCTCATCATCTGCCGGCCTCTCCTGCTGGCAGCGCTCGCGTTCGGCAGCCTTCAAACTGCTTCAGGAAGGCAGTTCCTTGGAGTCGGAGACTGGCAGGCTGGGCAGCCTGAGGGTGAGGCGTGCAGCTGCGTGAGGAAAGCCCTGGGCTTAGCATTCACCCTGGGACGTCGTGCCTGGGTTCTGGGTACCTCGGAGAGAACCTCCACTCACTCTCCAAGCTGAGATCAACAGGCAGGAGTTCCCTGAGCAGCGCTAAACCACAGCCCCTCCCAGGCTGTCCCAAGACGTCCGTGCGGCCTACTCCCACTTCAGCCATACAACACATGCAGACCCTGGGGGGAGCAACGTTCAAGATGGAAGGTCCCACTTGCACGGCCTGTGTGTCTCTTCCACTGCTCAGAAGCTGCTGAGGCACAGGCTGAGTGTCCACATTCACCCTGAGGCCTGAAGGCCAAACGGTCATTACCCCAGGGCGAAGTGGGTTGGATGTGGCTCCTTGGCGGCTCGCCCAGCAGCCCTGCTGCTGGCCTTGCCTTCGCTGCTGGCAAACCTCTGGGAGGAAAAAGAGCGTCTCTGGCAAGAATCAAAAAGTGCTTGCCATCCCCTGGCTAGGAGCGCCTCCTACACCCCTCTTTGTGCGGCGAGCACACACATCAACTACTACCCTCCAAGGAAGCTGCAGCTTTCCAGCCAGAAAGGCCTGCAGCCCTTGCCGTGAAACCACAGTCAACAGGCTGTTGGACTGGGCCAAGTGCCTTGTAGGAGGCCTTGGACGCGCAGGGCTGCACTGTTTTCCGTTGGGGCACACCGTTGGGGAGAAGGCTCTGGCCTAGCCATCAGCGCACACCCTCCTAGCCAGAGGCCCTTGGGGTCTACTGGGTGGGCAGGCTGAAGGCGCGAGCAGGGCTTTGGTGCTTGCAGAGTCAATTTGGGCCCTGCTTTGGAAGGGTTTCAGGGACCCAGTTCGAGGGAGGCTTAGCTTCCCTGCTGTGGCACACCCAGGTCAGGTAGCCCAGCTGCCACCCTAAAGGCTCCCTGCTTTGCCCTCACCCTGGGGTCTCCCACGTGGGTTCTGTCTCCCCAAGCACAACCTCAATGTGGATCCAGTCTGGACAGAAAAGCACACAATATCCCAGAGCACTCCAGGGCCTCAGCGGCTCAAAGGGGCATCAAGGCCTACCTAGGGGGCCTCTCTTCCCTAGGCCATACCCAGCCTGCACACTCTCTGTGGAGCAAGCTTCATTCCTGGAAGGGCCCAGGGGGTGGGCATGAGGGTCTCTTCGGGGCTCGGAACGTGCGGATAACAGAGGCTGTGGGACAACAGCAACATGAGACCCTGACAGGAGAGCTGTCGTTTCCCCTTTGGGAAGCAGGATGCTTGCGGCCCCCAGGCTGCGTGCCAATCCCCCTTGCTGCCTGGCTTCTGTTCACTGCTGGCTAGCGCTTCTGCAGCAGGTGAGCGTCTTGCCTAGAAACCGGGCGCTTGCCGTCCCTTGCTGGGAGCTCATGGCCCCACACACGTCCCTAGAGGGTGATGGCAACTTGGCTGAGAGCCACCAGGTGAGCTGTAGTTCTCCATGCGGAGAGGCCTGCCGCGGGTTTCGAGAATCCTGAGTCAGGGCTGTGCTTCAAGCGGAGGGTGAGTTCCGAGGCTGGAGGAGGCTCGGAGTCACACTGGTTCCCAAGGGGGAACACTCATTGCCAAAAGTCTCTCCCGTGGCTCCAGTGCCCCCTTCCTGGGCCAGGGGCCCTTGGAAACCCCTCTGAATGGAAAGCCCAGCTCATCATCTGCCGGCCTCTCCTGCTGGCAGCGCTCGCGTTCGGCAGCCTTCAAACTGCTTCAGGAAGGCAGTTCCTTGGAGTCGGAGACTGGCAGGCTGGGCAGCCTGAGGGTGAGGCGTGCAGCTGCGTGAGGAAAGCCCTGGGCTTAGCATTCACCCTGGGACGTCGTGCCTGGGTTCTGGGTACCTCGGAGAGAACCTCCACTCACTCTCCAAGCTGAGATCAACAGGCAGGAGTTCCCTGAGCAGCGCTAAACCACAGCCCCTCCCAGGCTGTCCCAAGACGTCCGTGCGGCCTACTCCCACTTCAGCCATACAACACATGCAGACCCTGGGGGGAGCAACGTTCAAGATGGAAGGTCCCACTTGCACGGCCTGTGTGTCTCTTCCACTGCTCAGAAGCTGCTGAGGCACAGGCTGAGTGTCCACATTCACCCTGAGGCCTGAAGGCCAAACGGTCATTACCCCAGGGCGAAGTGGGTTGGATGTGGCTCCTTGGCGGCTCGCCCAGCAGCCCTGCTGCTGGCCTTGCCTTCGCTGCTGGCAAACCTCTGGGAGGAAAAAGAGCGTCTCTGGCAAGAATCAAAAAGTGCTTGCCATCCCCTGGCTAGGAGCGCCTCCTACACCCCTCTTTGTGCGGCGAGCACACACATCAACTACTACCCTCCAAGGAAGCTGCAGCTTTCCAGCCAGAAAGGCCTGCAGCCCTTGCCGTGAAACCACAGTCAACAGGCTGTTGGACTGGGCCAAGTGCCTTGTAGGAGGCCTTGGACGCGCAGGGCTGCACTGTTTTCCGTTGGGGCACACCGTTGGGGAGAAGGCTCTGGCCTAGCCATCAGCGCACACCCTCCTAGCCAGAGGCCCTTGGGGTCCACTGGGTGGGCAGGCTGAAGGCGCGAGCAGGGCTTTGGTGCTTGCAGAGTCAATTTGGGCCCTGCTTTGGAAGGGTTTCAGGGACCCAGTTCGAGGGAGGCTTAGCTTCCCTGCTGTGGCACACCCAGGTCAGGTAGCCCAGCTGCCACCCTAAAGGCTCCCTGCTTTGCCCTCACCCTGGGGTCTCCCACGTGGGTTCTGTCTCCCCAAGCACAACCTCAATGTGGATCCAGTCTGGACAGAAAAGCACACAATATCCCAGAGCACTCCAGGGCCTCAGCGGCTCAAAGGGGCATCAAGGCCTACCTAGGGGGCCTCTCTTCCCTAGGCCATACCCAGCCTGCACACTCTCTGTGGAGCAAGCTTCATTCCTGGAAGGGCCCAGGGGGTGGGCATGAGGGTCTCTTCGGGGCTCGGAATGTGTGGATAACAGAGGCTGTGGGACAACAGCAACATGAGACCCTGACAGGAGAGCTGTCGTTTCCCCTTTGGGAAGCAGGATGCTTGCGGCCCCCAGGCTGCGTGCCAATCCCCCTTGCTGCCTGGCTTCTGTTCACTGCTGGCTAGCGCTTCTGCAGCAGGTGAGCGTCTTGCCTAGAAACCGGGCGCTTGCCGTCCCTTGCTGGGAGCTCATGGCCCCACACACGTCCCTAGAGGGTGATGGCAACTTGGCTGAGAGCCACCAGGTGAGCTGTAGTTCTCCATGCGGAGAGGCCTGCCGCGGGTTTCGAGAATCCTGAGTCAGGGCTGTGCTTCAAGCGGAGGGTGAGTTCCGAGGCTGGAGGAGGCTCGGAGTCACACTGGTTCCCAAGGGGGAACACTCATTGCCAAAAGTCTCTCCCGTGGCTCCAGTGCCCCCTTCCTGGGCCAGGGGCCCTTGGAAACCCCTCTGAATGGAAAGCCCAGCTCATCATCTGCCGGCCTCTCCTGCTGGCAGCGCTCGCGTTCGGCAGCCTTCAAACTGCTTCAGGAAGGCAGTTCCTTGGAGTCGGAGACTGGCAGGCTGGGCAGCCTGAGGGTGAGGCGTGCAGCTGCGTGAGGAAAGCCCTGGGCTTAGCATTCACCCTGGGACGTCGTGCCTGGGTTCTGGGTACCTCGGAGAGAACCTCCACTCACTCTCCAAGCTGAGATCAACAGGCAGGAGTTCCCTGAGCAGCGCTAAACCACAGCCCCTCCCAGGCTGTCCCAAGACGTCCGTGCGGCCTACTCCCACTTCAGCCATACAACACATGCAGACCCTGGGGGGAGCAACGTTCAAGATGGAAGGTCCCACTTGCACGGCCTGTGTGTCTCTTCCACTGCTCAGAAGCTGCTGAGGCACAGGCTGAGTGTCCACATTCACCCTGAGGCCTGAAGGCCAAACGGTCATTACCCCAGGGCGAAGTGGGTTGGATGTGGCTCCTTGGCGGCTCGCCCAGCAGCCCTGCTGCTGGCCTTGCCTTCGCTGCTGGCAAACCTCTGGGAGGAAAAAGAGCGTCTCTGGCAAGAATCAAAAAGTGCTTGCCATCCCCTGGCTAGGAGCGCCTCCTACACCCCTCTTTGTGCGGCGAGCACACACATCAACTACTACCCTCCAAGGAAGCTGCAGCTTTCCAGCCAGAAAGGCCTGCAGCCCTTGCCGTGAAACCACAGTCAACAGGCTGTTGGACTGGGCCAAGTGCCTTGTAGGAGGCCTTGGACGCGCAGGGCTGCACTGTTTTCCGTTGGGGCACACCGTTGGGGAGAAGGCTCTGGCCTAGCCATCAGCGCACACCCTCCTAGCCAGAGGCCCTTGGGGTCCACTGGGTGGGCAGGCTGAAGGCGCGAGCAGGGCTTTGGTGCTTGCAGAGTCAATTTGGGCCCTGCTTTGGAAGGGTTTCAGGGACCCAGTTCTAGGGAGGCTTAGCTTCCCTGCTGTGGCACACCCAGGTCAGGTAGCCCAGCTGCCACCCTAAAGGCTCCCTGCTTTGCCCTCACCCTGGGGTCTCCCACGTGGGTTCTGTCTCCCCAAGCACAACCTCAATGTGGATCCAGTCTGGACAGAAAAGCACACAATATCCCAGAGCACTCCAGGGCCTCAGCGGCTCAAAGGGGCATCAAGGCCTACCTAGGGGGCCTCTCTTCCCTAGGCCATACCCAGCCTGCACACTCTCTGTGGAGCAAGCTTCATTCCTGGAAGGGCCCAGGGGGTGGGCATGAGGGTCTCTTCGGGGCTCGGAATGTGTGGATAACAGAGGCTGTGGGACAACAGCAACATGAGACCCTGACAGGAGAGCTGTCGTTTCCCCTTTGGGAAGCAGGATGCTTGCGGCCCCCAGGCTGCGTGCCAATCCCCCTTGCTGCCTGGCTTCTGTTCACTGCTGGCTAGCGCTTCTGCAGCAGGTGAGCGTCTTGCCTAGAAACCGGGCGCTTGCCGTCCCTTGCTGGGAGCTCATGGCCCCACACACGTCCCTAGAGGGTGATGGCAACTTGGCTGAGAGCCACCAGGTGAGCTGTAGTTCTCCATGCGGAGAGGCCTGCCGCGGGTTTCGAGAATCCTGAGTCAGGGCTGTGCTTCAAGCGGAGGGTGAGTTCCGAGGCTGGAGGAGGCTCGGAGTCACACTGGTTCCCAAGGGGGAACACTCATTGCCAAAAGTCTCTCCCGTGGCTCCAGTGCCCCCTTCCTGGGCCAGGGGCCCTTGGAAACCCCTCTGAATGGAAAGCCCAGCTCATCATCTGCCGGCCTCTCCTGCTGGCAGCGCTCGCGTTCGGCAGCCTTCAAACTGCTTCAGGAAGGCAGTTCCTTGGAGTCGGAGACTGGCAGGCTGGGCAGCCTGAGGGTGAGGCGTGCAGCTGCGTGAGGAAAGCCCTGGGCTTAGCATTCACCCTGGGACGTCGTGCCTGGGTTCTGGGTACCTCGGAGAGAACCTCCACTCACTCTCCAAGCTGAGATCAACAGGCAGGAGTTCCCTGAGCAGCGCTAAACCACAGCCCCTCCCAGGCTGTCCCAAGACGTCCGTGCGGCCTACTCCCACTTCAGCCATACAACACATGCAGACCCTGGGGGGAGCAACGTTCAAGATGGAAGGTCCCACTTGCACGGCCTGTGTGTCTCTTCCACTGCTCAGAAGCTGCTGAGGCACAGGCTGAGTGTCCACATTCACCCTGAGGCCTGAAGGCCAAACGGTCATTACCCCAGGGCGAAGTGGGTTGGATGTGGCTCCTTGGCGGCTCGCCCAGCAGCCCTGCTGCTGGCCTTGCCTTCGCTGCTGGCAAACCTCTGGGAGGAAAAAGAGCGTCTCTGGCAAGAATCAAAAAGTGCTTGCCATCCCCTGGCTAGGAGCGCCTCCTACACCCCTCTTTGTGCGGCGAGCACACACATCAACTACTACCCTCCAAGGAAGCTGCAGCTTTCCAGCCAGAAAGGCCTGCAGCCCTTGCCGTGAAACCACAGTCAACAGGCTGTTGGACTGGGCCAAGTGCCTTGTAGGAGGCCTTGGACGCGCAGGGCTGCACTGTTTTCCGTTGGGGCACACCGTTGGGGAGAAGGCTCTGGCCTAGCCATCAGCGCACACCCTCCTAGCCAGAGGCCCTTGGGGTCCACTGGGTGGGCAGGCTGAAGGCGCGAGCAGGGCTTTGGTGCTTGCAGAGTCAATTTGGGCCCTGCTTTGGAAGGGTTTCAGGGACCCAGTTCTAGGGAGGCTTAGCTTCCCTGCTGTGGCACACCCAGGTCAGGTAGCCCAGCTGCCACCCTAAAGGCTCCCTGCTTTGCCCTCACCCTGGGGTCTCCCACGTGGGTTCTGTCTCCCCAAGCACAACCTCAATGTGGATCCAGTCTGGACAGAAAAGCACACAATATCCCAGAGCACTCCAGGGCCTCAGCGGCTCAAAGGGGCATCAAGGCCTACCTAGGGGGCCTCTCTTCCCTAGGCCATACCCAGCCTGCACACTCTCTGTGGAGCAAGCTTCATTCCTGGAAGGGCCCAGGGGGTGGGCATGAGGGTCTCTTCGGGGCTCGGAACGTGCGGATAACAGAGGCTGTGGGACAACAGCAACATGAGACCCTGACAGGAGAGCTGTCGTTTCCCCTTTGGGAAGCAGGATGCTTGCGGCCCCCAGGCTGCGTGCCAATCCCCCTTGCTGCCTGGCTTCTGTTCACTGCTGGCTAGCGCTTCTGCAGCAGGTGAGCGTCTTGCCTAGAAACCGGGCGCTTGCCGTCCCTTGCTGGGAGCTCATGGCCCCACACACGTCCCTAGAGGGTGATGGCAACTTGGCTGAGAGCCACCAGGTGAGCTGTAGTTCTCCATGCGGAGAGGCCTGCCGCGGGTTTCGAGAATCCTGAGTCAGGGCTGTGCTTCAAGCGGAGGGTGAGTTCCGAGGCTGGAGGAGGCTCGGAGTCACACTGGTTCCCAAGGGGGAACACTCATTGCCAAAAGTCTCTCCCGTGGCTCCAGTGCCCCCTTCCTGGGCCAGGGGCCCTTGGAAACCCCTCTGAATGGAAAGCCCAGCTCATCATCTGCCGGCCTCTCCTGCTGGCAGCGCTCGCGTTCGGCAGCCTTCAAACTGCTTCAGGAAGGCAGTTCCTTGGAGTCGGAGACTGGCAGGCTGGGCAGCCTGAGGGTGAGGCGTGCAGCTGCGTGAGGAAAGCCCTGGGCTTAGCATTCACCCTGGGACGTCGTGCCTGGGTTCTGGGTACCTCGGAGAGAACCTCCACTCACTCTCCAAGCTGAGATCAACAGGCAGGAGTTCCCTGAGCAGCGCTAAACCACAGCCCCTCCCAGGCTGTCCCAAGACGTCCGTGCGGCCTACTCCCACTTCAGCCATACAACACATGCAGACCCTGGGGGGAGCAACGTTCAAGATGGAATGTCCCACTTGCACGGCCTGTGTGTCTCTTCCACTGCTCAGAAGCTGCTGAGGCACAGGCTGAGTGTCCACATTCACCCTGAGGCCTGAAGGCCAAACGGTCATTACCCCAGGGCGAAGTGGGTTGGATGTGGCTCCTTGGCGGCTCGCCCAGCAGCCCTGCTGCTGGCCTTGCCTTCGCTGCTGGCAAACCTCTGGGAGGAAAAAGAGCGTCTCTGGCAAGAATCAAAAAGTGCTTGCCATCCCCTGGCTAGGAGCGCCTCCTACACCCCTCTTTGTGCGGCGAGCACACACATCAACTACTACCCTCCAAGGAAGCTGCAGCTTTCCAGCCAGAAAGGCCTGCAGCCCTTGCCGTGAAACCACAGTCAACAGGCTGTTGGACTGGGCCAAGTGCCTTGTAGGAGGCCTTGGACGCGCAGGGCTGCACTGTTTTCCGTTGGGGCACACCGTTGGGGAGAAGGCTCTGGCCTAGCCATCAGCGCACACCCTCCTAGCCAGAGGCCCTTGGGGTCCACTGGGTGGGCAGGCTGAAGGCGCGAGCAGGGCTTTGGTGCTTGCAGAGTCAATTTGGGCCCTGCTTTGGAAGGGTTTCAGGGACCCAGTTCGAGGGAGGCTTAGCTTCCCTGCTGTGGCACACCCAGGTCAGGTAGCCCAGCTGCCACCCTAAAGGCTCCCTGCTTTGCCCTCACCCTGGGGTCTCCCACGTGGGTTCTGTCTCCCCAAGCACAACCTCAATGTGGATCCAGTCTGGACAGAAAAGCACACAATATCCCAGAGCACTCCAGGGCCTCAGCGGCTCAAAGGGGCATCAAGGCCTACCTAGGGGGCCTCTCTTCCCTAGGCCATACCCAGCCTGCACACTCTCTGTGGAGCAAGCTTCATTCCTGGAAGGGCCCAGGGGGTGGGCATGAGGGTCTCTTCGGGGCTCGGAACGTGCGGATAACAGAGGCTGTGGGACAACAGCAACATGAGACCCTGACAGGAGAGCTGTCGTTTCCCCTTTGGGAAGCAGGATGCTTGCGGCCTCCAGGCTGCGTGCCAATCCCCCTTGCTGCCTGGCTTCTGTTCACTGCTGGCTAGCGCTTCTGCAGCAGGTGAGCGTCTTGCCTAGAAACCGGGCGCTTGCCGTCCCTTGCTGGGAGCTCATGGCCCCACACACGTCCCTAGAGGGTGATGGCAACTTGGCTGAGAGCCACCAGGTGAGCTGTAGTTCTCCATGCGGAGAGGCCTGCCGCGGGTTTCGAGAATCCTGAGTCAGGGCTGTGCTTCAAGTGGAGGGTGAGTTCCGAGGCTGGAGGAGGCTCGGAGTCACACTGGTTCCCAAGGGGGAACACTCATTGCCAAAAGTCTCTCCCGTGGCTCCAGTGCCCCCTTCCTGGGCCAGGGGCCCTTGGAAACCCCTCTGAATGGAAAGCCCAGCTCATCATCTGCCGGCCTCTCCTGCTGGCAGCGCTCGCGTTCGGCAGCCTTCAAACTGCTTCAGGAAGGCAGTTCCTTGGAGTCGGAGACTGGCAGGCTGGGCAGCCTGAGGGTGAGGCGTGCAGCTGCGTGAGGAAAGCCCTGGGCTTAGCATTCACCCTGGGACGTCGTGCCTGGGTTCTGGGTACCTCGGAGAGAACCTCCACTCACTCTCCAAGCTGAGATCAACAGGCAGGAGTTCCCTGAGCAGCGCTAAACCACAGCCCCTCCCAGGCTGTCCCAAGACGTCCGTGCGGCCTACTCCCACTTCAGCCATACAACACATGCAGACCCTGGGGGGAGCAACGTTCAAGATGGAAGGTCCCACTTGCACGGCCTGTGTGTCTCTTCCACTGCTCAGAAGCTGCTGAGGCACAGGCTGAGTGTCCACATTCACCCTGAGGCCTGAAGGCCAAACGGTCATTACCCCAGGGCGAAGTGGGTTGGATGTGGCTCCTTGGCGGCTCGCCCAGCAGCCCTGCTGCTGGCCTTGCCTTCGCTGCTGGCAAACCTCTGGGAGGAAAAAGAGCGTCTCTGGCAAGAATCAAAAAGTGCTTGCCATCCCCTGGCTAGGAGCGCCTCCTACACCCCTCTTTGTGCGGCGAGCACACACATCAACTACTACCCTCCAAGGAAGCTGCAGCTTTCCAGCCAGAAAGGCCTGCAGCCCTTGCCGTGAAACCACAGTCAACAGGCTGTTGGACTGGGCCAAGTGCCTTGTAGGAGGCCTTGGACGCGCAGGGCTGCACTGTTTTCCGTTGGGGCACACCGTTGGGGAGAAGGCTCTGGCCTAGCCATCAGCGCACACCCTCCTAGCCAGAGGCCCTTGGGGTCCACTGGGTGGGCAGGCTGAAGGCGCGAGCAGGGCTTTGGTGCTTGCAGAGTCAATTTGGGCCCTGCTTTGGAAGGGTTTCAGGGACCCAGTTCTAGGGAGGCTTAGCTTCCCTGCTGTGGCACACCCAGGTCAGGTAGCCCAGCTGCCACCCTAAAGGCTCCCTGCTTTGCCCTCACCCTGGGGTCTCCCACGTGGGTTCTGTCTCCCCAAGCACAACCTCAATGTGGATCCAGTCTGGACAGAAAAGCACACAATATCCCAGAGCACTCCAGGGCCTCAGCGGCTCAAAGGGGCATCAAGGCCTACCTAGGGGGCCTCTCTTCCCTAGGCCATACCCAGCCTGCACACTCTCTGTGGAGCAAGCTTCATTCCTGGAAGGGCCCAGGGGGTGGGCATGAGGGTCTCTTCGGGGCTCGGAACGTGCGGATAACAGAGGCTGTGGGACAACAGCAACATGAGACCCTGACAGGAGAGCTGTCGTTTCCCCTTTGGGAAGCAGGATGCTTGCGGCCCCCAGGCTGCGTGCCAATCCCCCTTGCTGCCTGGCTTCTGTTCACTGCTGGCTAGCGCTTCTGCAGCAGGTGAGCGTCTTGCCTAGAAACCGGGCGCTTGCCGTCCCTTGCTGGGAGCTCATGGCCCCACACACGTCCCTAGAGGGTGATGGCAACTTGGCTGAGAGCCACCAGGTGAGCTGTAGTTCTCCATGCGGAGAGGCCTGCCGCGGGTTTCGAGAATCCTGAGTCAGGGCTGTGCTTCAAGCGGAGGGTGAGTTCCGAGGCTGGAGGAGGCTCGGAGTCACACTGGTTCCCAAGGGGGAACACTCATTGCCAAAAGTCTCTCCCGTGGCTCCAGTGCCCCCTTCCTGGGCCAGGGGCCCTTGGAAAGCCCTCTGAATGGAAAGCCCAGCTCATCATCTGCCGGCCTCTCCTGCTGGCAGCGCTCGCGTTCGGCAGCCTTCAAACTGCTTCAGGAAGGCAGTTCCTTGGAGTCGGAGACTGGCAGGCTGGGCAGCCTGAGGGTGAGGCGTGCAGCTGCGTGAGGAAAGCCCTGGGCTTAGCATTCACCCTGGGACGTCGTGCCTGGGTTCTGGGTACCTCGGAGAGAACCTCCACTCACTCTCCAAGCTGAGATCAACAGGCAGGAGTTCCCTGAGCAGCGCTAAACCACAGCCCCTCCCAGGCTGTCCCAAGACGTCCGTGCGGCCTACTCCCACTTCAGCCATACAACACATGCAGACCCTGGGGGGAGCAACGTTCAAGATGGAAGGTCCCACTTGCACGGCCTGTGTGTCTCTTCCACTGCTCAGAAGCTGCTGAGGCACAGGCTGAGTGTCCACATTCACCCTGAGGCCTGAAGGCCAAACGGTCATTACCCCAGGGCGAAGTGGGTTGGATGTGGCTCCTTGGCGGCTCGCCCAGCAGCCCTGCTGCTGGCCTTGCCTTCGCTGCTGGCAAACCTCTGGGAGGAAAAAGAGCGTCTCTGGCAAGAATCAAAAAGTGCTTGCCATCCCCTGGCTAGGAGCGCCTCCTACACCCCTCTTTGTGCGGCGAGCACACACATCAACTACTACCCTCCAAGGAAGCTGCAGCTTTCCAGCCAGAAAGGCCTGCAGCCCTTGCCGTGAAACCACAGTCAACAGGCTGTTGGACTGGGCCAAGTGCCTTGTAGGAGGCCTTGGACGTGCAGGGCTGCACTGTTTTCCGTTGGGGCACACCGTTGGGGAGAAGGCTCTGGCCTAGCCATCAGCGCACACCCTCCTAGCCAGAGGCCCTTGGGGTCCACTGGGTGGGCAGGCTGAAGGCGCGAGCAGGGCTTTGGTGCTTGCAGAGTCAATTTGGGCCCTGCTTTGGAAGGGTTTCAGGGACCCAGTTCGAGGGAGGCTTAGCTTCCCTGCTGTGGCACACCCAGGTCAGGTAGCCCAGCTGCCACCCTAAAGGCTCCCTGCTTTGCCCTCACCCTGGGGTCTCCCACGTGGGTTCTGTCTCCCCAAGCACAACCTCAATGTGGATCCAGTCTGGACAGAAAAGCACACAATATCCCAGAGCACTCCAGGGCCTCAGCGGCTCAAAGGGGCATCAAGGCCTACCTAGGGGGCCTCTCTTCCCTAGGCCATACCCAGCCTGCACACTCTCTGTGGAGCAAGCTTCATTCCTGGAAGGGCCCAGGGGGTGGGCATGAGGGTCTCTTCGGGGCTCGGAACGTGCAGATAACAGAGGCTGTGGGACAACAGCAACATGAGACCCTGACAGGAGAGCTGTCGTTTCCCCTTTGGGAAGCAGGATGCTTGCGGCCCCCAGGCTGCGTGCCAATCCCCCTTGCTGCCTGGCTTCTGTTCACTGCTGGCTAGCGCTTCTGCAGCAGGTGAGCGTCTTGCCTAGAAACCGGGCGCTTGCCGTCCCTTGCTGGGAGCTCATGGCCCCACACACGTCCCTAGAGGGTGATGGCAACTTGGCTGAGAGCCAGCAGGTGAGCTGTAGTTCTCCATGCGGAGAGGCCTGCCGCGGGTTTCGAGAATCCTGAGTCAGGGCTGTGCTTCAAGCGGAGGGTGAGTTCCGAGGCTGGAGGAGGCTCGGAGTCACACTGGTTCCCAAGGGGGAACACTCATTGCCAAAAGTCTCTCCCGTGGCTCCAGTGCCCCCTTCCTGGGCCAGGGGCCCTTGGAAAGCCCTCTGAATGGAAAGCCCAGCTCATCATCTGCCGGCCTCTCCTGCTGGCAGCGCTCGCGTTCGGCAGCCTTCAAACTGCTTCAGGAAGGCAGTTCCTTGGAGTCGGAGACTGGCAGGCTGGGCAGCCTGAGGGTGAGGCGTGCAGCTGCGTGAGGAAAGCCCTGGGCTTAGCATTCACCCTGGGACGTCGTGCCTGGGTTCTGGGTACCTCGGAGAGAACCTCCACTCACTCTCCAAGCTGAGATCAACAGGCAGGAGTTCCCTGAGCAGCGCTAAACCACAGCCCCTCCCAGGCTGTCCCAAGACGTCCGTGCGGCCTACTCCCACTTCAGCCATACAACACATGCAGACCCTGGGGGGAGCAACGTTCAAGATGGAAGGTCCCACTTGCACGGCCTGTGTGTCTCTTCCACTGCTCAGAAGCTGCTGAGGCACAGGCTGAGTGTCCACATTCACCCTGAGGCCTGAAGGCCAAACGGTCATTACCCCAGGGCGAAGTGGGTTGGATGTGGCTCCTTGGCGGCTCGCCCAGCAGCCCTGCTGCTGGCCTTGCCTTCGCTGCTGGCAAACCTCTGGGAGGAAAAAGAGCGTCTCTGGCAAGAATCAAAAAGTGCTTGCCATCCCCTGGCTAGGAGCGCCTCCTACACCCCTCTTTGTGCGGCGAGCACACACATCAACTACTACCCTCCAAGGAAGCTGCAGCTTTCCAGCCAGAAAGGCCTGCAGCCCTTGCCGTGAAACCACAGTCAACAGGCTGTTGGACTGGGCCAAGTGCCTTGTAGGAGGCCTTGGACGTGCAGGGCTGCACTGTTTTCCGTTGGGGCACACCGTTGGGGAGAAGGCTCTGGCCTAGCCATCAGCGCACACCCTCCTAGCCAGAGGCCCTTGGGGTCCACTGGGTGGGCAGGCTGAAGGCGCGAGCAGGGCTTTGGTGCTTGCAGAGTCAATTTGGGCCCTGCTTTGGAAGGGTTTCAGGGACCCAGTTCGAGGGAGGCTTAGCTTCCCTGCTGTGGCACACCCAGGTCAGGTAGCCCAGCTGCCACCCTAAAGGCTCCCTGCTTTGCCCTCACCCTGGGGTCTCCCACGTGGGTTCTGTCTCCCCAAGCACAACCTCAATGTGGATCCAGTCTGGACAGAAAAGCACACAATATCCCAGAGCACTCCAGGGCCTCAGCGGCTCAAAGGGGCATCAAGGCCTACCTAGGGGGCCTCTCTTCCCTAGGCCATACCCAGCCTGCACACTCTCTGTGGAGCAAGCTTCATTCCTGGAAGGGCCCAGGGGGTGGGCATGAGGGTCTCTTCGGGGCTCGGAACGTGCAGATAACAGAGGCTGTGGGACAACAGCAACATGAGACCCTGACAGGAGAGCTGTCGTTTCCCCTTTGGGAAGCAGGATGCTTGCGGCCCCCAGGCTGCGTGCCAATCCCCCTTGCTGCCTGGCTTCTGTTCACTGCTGGCTAGCGCTTCTGCAGCAGGTGAGCGTCTTGCCTAGAAACCGGGCGCTTGCCGTCCCTTGCTGGGAGCTCATGGCCCCACACACGTCCCTAGAGGGTGATGGCAACTTGGCTGAGAGCCACCAGGTGAGCTGTAGTTCTCCATGTGGAGAGGCCTGCCGCGGGTTTCGAGAATCCTGAGTCAGGGCTGTGCTTCAAGCGGAGGGTGAGTTCCGAGGCTGGAGGAGGCTCGGAGTCACACTGGTTCCCAAGGGGGAACACTCATTGCCAAAAGTCTCTCCCGTGGCTCCAGTGCCCCCTTCCTGGGCCAGGGGCCCTTGGAAAGCCCTCTGAATGGAAAGCCCAGCTCATCATCTGCCGGCCTCTCCTGCTGGCAGCGCTCGCGTTCGGCAGCCTTCAAACTGCTTCAGGAAGGCAGTTCCTTGGAGTCGGAGACTGGCAGGCTGGGCAGCCTGAGGGTGAGGCGTGCAGCTGCGTGAGGAAAGCCCTGGGCTTAGCATTCACCCTGGGACGTCGTGCCTGGGTTCTGGGTACCTCGGAGAGAACCTCCACTCACTCTCCAAGCTGAGATCAACAGGCAGGAGTTCCCTGAGCAGCGCTAAACCACAGCCCCTCCCAGGCTGTCCCAAGACGTCCGTGCGGCCTACTCCCACTTCAGCCATACAACACATGCAGACCCTGGGGGGAGCAACGTTCAAGATGGAAGGTCCCACTTGCACGGCCTGTGTGTCTCTTCCACTGCTCAGAAGCTGCTGAGGCACAGGCTGAGTGTCCACATTCACCCTGAGGCCTGAAGGCCAAACGGTCATTACCCCAGGGCGAAGTGGGTTGGATGTGGCTCCTTGGCGGCTCGCCCAGCAGCCCTGCTGCTGGCCTTGCCTTCGCTGCTGGCAAACCTCTGGGAGGAAAAAGAGCGTCTCTGGCAAGAATCAAAAAGTGCTTGCCATCCCCTGGCTAGGAGCGCCTCCTACACCCCTCTTTGTGCGGCGAGCACACACATCAACTACTACCCTCCAAGGAAGCTGCAGCTTTCCAGCCAGAAAGGCCTGCAGCCCTTGCCGTGAAACCACAGTCAACAGGCTGTTGCACTGGGCCAAGTGCCTTGTAGGAGGCCTTGGACGCGCAGGGCTGCACTGTTTTCCGTTGGGGCACACCGTTGGGGAGAAGGCTCTGGCCTAGCCATCAGCGCACACCCTCCTAGCCAGAGGCCCTTGGGGTCCACTGGCTGGGCAGGCTGAAGGCGCGAGCAGGGCTTTGGTGCTTGCAGAGTCAATTTGGGCCCTGCTTTGGAAGGGTTTCAGGGACCCAGTTCTAGGGAGGCTTAGCTTCCCTGCTGTGGCACACCCAGGTCAGGTAGCCCAGCTGCCACCCTAAAGGCTCCCTGCTTTGCCCTCACCCTGGGGTCTCCCACGTGGGTTCTGTCTCCCCAAGCACAACCTCAATGTGGATCCAGTCTGGACAGAAAAGCACACAATATCCCAGAGCACTCCAGGGCCTCAGCGGCTCAAAGGGGCATCAAGGCCTACCTAGGGGGCCTCTCTTCCCTAGGCCATACCCAGCCTGCACACTCTCTGTGGAGCAAGCTTCATTCCTGGAAGGGCCCAGGGGGTGGGCATGAGGGTCTCTTTGGGGCTCGGAACGTGCAGATAACAGAGGCTGTGGGACAACAGCAACATGAGACCCTGACAGGAGAGCTGTCGTTTCCCCTTTGGGAAGCAGGATGCTTGCGGCCCCCAGGCTGCGTGCCAATCCCCCTTGCTGCCTGGCTTCTGTTCACTGCTGGCTAGCGCTTCTGCAGCAGGTGAGCGTCTTGCCTAGAAACCGGGCGCTTGCCGTCCCTTGCTGGGAGCTCATGGCCCCACACACGTCCCTAGAGGGTGATGGCAACTTGGCTGAGAGCCACCAGGTGAGCTGTAGTTCTCCATGCGGAGAGGCCTGCCGCGGGTTTCGAGAATCCTGAGTCAGGGCTGTGCTTCAAGCGGAGGGTGAGTTCCGAGGCTGGAGGAGGCTCGGAGTCACACTGGTTCCCAAGGGGGAACACTCATTGCCAAAAGTCTCTCCCGTGGCTCCAGTGCCCCCTTCCTGGGCCAGGGGCCCTTGGAAACCCCTCTGAATGGAAAGCCCAGCTCATCATCTGCCGGCCTCTCCTGCTGGCAGCGCTCGCGTTCGGCAGCCTTCAAACTGCTTCAGGAAGGCAGTTCCTTGGAGTCGGAGACTGGCAGGCTGGGCAGCCTGAGGGTGAGGCGTGCAGCTGCGTGAGGAAAGCCCTGGGCTTAGCATTCACCCTGGGACGTCGTGCCTGGGTTCTGGGTACCTCGGAGAGAACCTCCACTCACTCTCCAAGCTGAGATCAACAGGCAGGAGTTCCCTGAGCAGCGCTAAACCACAGCCCCTCCCAGGCTGTCCCAAGACGTCCGTGCGGCCTACTCCCACTTCAGCCATACAACACATGCAGACCCTGGGGGGAGCAACGTTCAAGATGGAAGGTCCCACTTGCACGGCCTGTGTGTCTCTTCCACTGCTCAGAAGCTGCTGAGGCACAGGCTGAGTGTCCACATTCACCCTGAGGCCTGAAGGCCAAACGGTCATTACCCCAGGGCGAAGTGGGTTGGATGTGGCTCCTTGGCGGCTCGCCCAGCAGCCCTGCTGCTGGCCTTGCCTTCGCTGCTGGCAAACCTCTGGGAGGAAAAAGAGCGTCTCTGGCAAGAATCAAAAAGTGCTTGCCATCCCCTGGCTAGGAGCGCCTCCTACACCCCTCTTTGTGCGGCGAGCACACACATCAACTACTACCCTCCAAGGAAGCTGCAGCTTTCCAGCCAGAAAGGCCTGCAGCCCTTGCCGTGAAACCACAGTCAACAGGCTGTTGGACTGGGCCAAGTGCCTTGTAGGAGGCCTTGGACGCGCAGGGCTGCACTGTTTTCCGTTGGGGCACACCGTTGGGGAGAAGGCTCTGGCCTAGCCATCAGCGCACACCCTCCTAGCCAGAGGCCCTTGGGGTCCACTGGGTGGGCAGGCTGAAGGCGCGAGCAGGGCTTTGGTGCTTGCAGAGTCAATTTGGGCCCTGCTTTGGAAGGGTTTCAGGGACCCAGTTCGAGGGAGGCTTAGCTTCCCTGCTGTGGCACACCCAGGTCAGGTAGCCCAGCTGCCACCCTAAAGGCTCCCTGCTTTGCCCTCACCCTGGGGTCTCCCACGTGGGTTCTGTCTCCCCAAGCACAACCTCAATGTGGATCCAGTCTGGACAGAAAAGCACACAATATCCCAGAGCACTCCAGGGCCTCAGCGGCTCAAAGGGGCATCAAGGCCTACCTAGGGGGCCTCTCTTCCCTAGGCCATACCCAGCCTGCACACTCTCTGTGGAGCAAGCTTCATTCCTGGAAGGGCCCAGGGGGTGGGCATGAGGGTCTCTTCGGGGCTCGGAACGTGCAGATAACAGAGGCTGTGGGACAACAGCAACATGAGACCCTGACAGGAGAGCTGTCGTTTCCCCTTTGGGAAGCAGGATGCTTGCGGCCCCCAGGCTGCGTGCCAATCCCCCTTGCTGCCTGGCTTCTGTTCACTGCTGGCTAGCGCTTCTGCAGCAGGTGAGCGTCTTGCCTAGAAACCGGGCGCTTGCCGTCCCTTGCTGGGAGCTCATGGCCCCACACACGTCCCTAGAGGGTGATGGCAACTTGGCTGAGAGCCAGCAGGTGAGCTGTAGTTCTCCATGCGGAGAGGCCTGCCGCGGGTTTCGAGAATCCTGAGTCAGGGCTGTGCTTCAAGTGGAGGGTGAGTTCCGAGGCTGGAGGAGGCTCGGAGTCACACTGGTTCCCAAGGGGGAACACTCATTGCCAAAAGTCTCTCCCGTGGCTCCAGTGCCCCCTTCCTGGGCCAGGGGCCCTTGGAAACCCCTCTGAATGGAAAGCCCAGCTCATCATCTGCCGGCCTCTCCTGCTGGCAGCGCTCGCGTTCGGCAGCCTTCAAACTGCTTCAGGAAGGCAGTTCCTTGGAGTCGGAGACTGGCAGGCTGGGCAGCCTGAGGGTGAGGCGTGCAGCTGCGTGAGGAAAGCCCTGGGCTTAGCATTCACCCTGGGACGTCGTGCCTGGGTTCTGGGTACCTCGGAGAGAACCTCCACTCACTCTCCAAGCTGAGATCAACAGGCAGGAGTTCCCTGAGCAGCGCTAAACCACAGCCCCTCCCAGGCTGTCCCAAGACGTCCGTGCGGCCTACTCCCACTTCAGCCATACAACACATGCAGACCCTGGGGGGAGCAACGTTCAAGATGGAAGGTCCCACTTGCACGGCCTGTGTGTCTCTTCCACTGCTCAGAAGCTGCTGAGGCACAGGCTGAGTGTCCACATTCACCCTGAGGCCTGAAGGCCAAACGGTCATTACCCCAGGGCGAAGTGGGTTGGATGTGGCTCCTTGGCGGCTCGCCCAGCAGCCCTGCTGCTGGCCTTGCCTTCGCTGCTGGCAAACCTCTGGGAGGAAAAAGAGCGTCTCTGGCAAGAATCAAAAAGTGCTTGCCATCCCCTGGCTAGGAGCGCCTCCTACACCCCTCTTTGTGCGGCGAGCACACACATCAACTACTACCCTCCAAGGAAGCTGCAGCTTTCCAGCCAGAAAGGCCTGCAGCCCTTGCCGTGAAACCACAGTCAACAGGCTGTTGGACTGGGCCAAGTGCCTTGTAGGAGGCCTTGGACGTGCAGGGCTGCACTGTTTTCCGTTGGGGCACACCGTTGGGGAGAAGGCTCTGGCCTAGCCATCAGCGCACACCCTCCTAGCCAGAGGCCCTTGGGGTCCACTGGGTGGGCAGGCTGAAGGCGCGAGCAGGGCTTTGGTGCTTGCAGAGTCAATTTGGGCCCTGCTTTGGAAGGGTTTCAGGGACCCAGTTCGAGGGAGGCTTAGCTTCCCTGCTGTGGCACACCCAGGTCAGGTAGCCCAGCTGCCACCCTAAAGGCTCCCTGCTTTGCCCTCACCCTGGGGTCTCCCACGTGGGTTCTGTCTCCCCAAGCACAACCTCAATGTGGATCCAGTCTGGACAGAAAAGCACACAATATCCCAGAGCACTCCAGGGCCTCAGCGGCTCAAAGGGGCATCAAAGCCTACCTAGGGGGCCTCTATTCCCTAGGCCATACCCAGCCTGCACACTCTCTGTGGAGCAAGCTTCATTCCTGGAAGGGCCCAGGGGGTGGGCATGAGGGTCTCTTCGGGGCTCGGAACGTGCAGATAACAGAGGCTGTGGGACAACAGCAACATGAGACCCTGACAGGAGAGCTGTCGTTTCCCCTTTGGGAAGCAGGATGCTTGCGGCCCCCAGGCTGCGTGCCAATCCCCCTTGCTGCCTGGCTTCTGTTCACTGCTGGCTAGCGCTTCTGCAGCAGGTGAGCGTCTTGCCTAGAAACCGGGCGCTTGCCGTCCCTTGCTGGGAGCTCATGGCCCCACACACGTCCCTAGAGGGTGATGGCAACTTGGCTGAGAGCCACCAGGTGAGCTGTAGTTCTCCATGTGGAGAGGCCTGCCGCGGGTTTCGAGAATCCTGAGTCAGGGCTGTGCTTCAAGCGGAGGGTGAGTTCCGAGGCTGGAGGAGGCTCGGAGTCACACTGGTTCCCAAGGGGGAACACTCATTGCCAAAAGTCTCTCCCGTGGCTCCAGTGCCCCCTTCCTGGGCCAGGGGCCCTTGGAAACCCCTCTGAATGGAAAGCCCAGCTCATCATCTGCCGGCCTCTCCTGCTGGCAGCGCTCGCGTTCGGCAGCCTTCAAACTGCTTCAGGAAGGCAGTTCCTTGGAGTCGGAGACTGGCAGGCTGGGCAGCCTGAGGGTGAGGCGTGCAGCTGCGTGAGGAAAGCCCTGGGCTTAGCATTCACCCTGGGACGTCGTGCCTGGGTTCTGGGTACCTCGGAGAGAACCTCCACTCACTCTCCAAGCTGAGATCAACAGGCAGGAGTTCCCTGAGCAGCGCTAAACCACAGCCCCTCCCAGGCTGTCCCAAGACGTCCGTGCGGCCTACTCCCACTTCAGCCATACAACACATGCAGACCCTGGGGGGAGCAACGTTCAAGATGGAAGGTCCCACTTGCACGGCCTGTGTGTCTCTTCCACTGCTCAGAAGCTGCTGAGGCACAGGCTGAGTGTCCACATTCACCCTGAGGCCTGAAGGCCAAACGGTCATTACCCCAGGGCGAAGTGGGTTGGATGTGGCTCCTTGGCGGCTCGCCCAGCAGCCCTGCTGCTGGCCTTGCCTTCGCTGCTGGCAAACCTCTGGGAGGAAAAAGAGCGTCTCTGGCAAGAATCAAAAAGTGCTTGCCATCCCCTGGCTAGGAGCGCCTCCTACACCCCTCTTTGTGCGGCGAGCACACACATCAACTACTACCCTCCAAGGAAGCTGCAGCTTTCCAGCCAGAAAGGCCTGCAGCCCTTGCCGTGAAACCACAGTCAACAGGCTGTTGGACTGGGCCAAGTGCCTTGTAGGAGGCCTTGGACGCGCAGGGCTGCACTGTTTTCCGTTGGGGCACACCGTTGGGGAGAAGGCTCTGGCCTAGCCATCAGCGCACACCCTCCTAGCCAGAGGCCCTTGGGGTCCACTGGGTGGGCAGGCTGAAGGCGCGAGCAGGGCTTTGGTGCTTGCAGAGTCAATTTGGGCCCTGCTTTGGAAGGGTTTCAGGGACCCAGTTCGAGGGAGGCTTAGCTTCCCTGCTGTGGCACACCCAGGTCAGGTAGCCCAGCTGCCACCCTAAAGGCTCCCTGCTTTGCCCTCACCCTGGGGTCTCCCACGTGGGTTCTGTCTCCCCAAGCACAACCTCAATGTGGATCCAGTCTGGACAGAAAAGCACACAATATCCCAGAGCACTCCAGGGCCTCAGCGGCTCAAAGGGGCATCAAGGCCTACCTAGGGGGCCTCTCTTCCCTAGGCCATACCCAGCCTGCACACTCTCTGTGGAGCAAGCTTCATTCCTGGAAGGGCCCAGGGGGTGGGCATGAGGGTCTCTTCGGGGCTCGGAACGTGCAGATAACAGAGGCTGTGGGACAACAGCAACATGAGACCCTGACAGGAGAGCTGTCGTTTCCCCTTTGGGAAGCAGGATGCTTGCGGCCCCCAGGCTGCGTGCCAATCCCCCTTGCTGCCTGGCTTCTGTTCACTGCTGGCTAGCGCTTCTGCAGCAGGTGAGCGTCTTGCCTAGAAACCGGGCGCTTGCCGTCCCTTGCTGGGAGCTCATGGCCCCACACACGTCCCTAGAGGGTGATGGCAACTTGGCTGAGAGCCACCAGGTGAGCTGTAGTTCTCCATGCGGAGAGGCCTGCCGCGGGTTTCGAGAATCCTGAGTCAGGGCTGTGCTTCAAGTGGAGGGTGAGTTCCGAGGCTGGAGGAGGCTCGGAGTCACACTGGTTCCCAAGGGGGAACACTCATTGCCAAAAGTCTCTCCCGTGGCTCCAGTGCCCCCTTCCTGGGCCAGGGGCCCTTGGAAACCCCTCTGAATGGAAAGCCCAGCTCATCATCTGCCGGCCTCTCCTGCTGGCAGCGCTCGCGTTCGGCAGCCTTCAAACTGCTTCAGGAAGGCAGTTCCTTGGAGTCGGAGACTGGCAGGCTGGGCAGCCTGAGGGTGAGGCGTGCAGCTGCGTGAGGAAAGCCCTGGGCTTAGCATTCACCCTGGGACGTCGTGCCTGGGTTCTGGGTACCTCGGAGAGAACCTCCACTCACTCTCCAAGCTGAGATCAACAGGCAGGAGTTCCCTGAGCAGCGCTAAACCACAGCCCCTCCCAGGCTGTCCCAAGACGTCCGTGCGGCCTACTCCCACTTCAGCCATACAACACATGCAGACCCTGGGGGGAGCAACGTTCAAGATGGAAGGTCCCACTTGCACGGCCTGTGTGTCTCTTCCACTGCTCAGAAGCTGCTGAGGCACAGGCTGAGTGTCCACATTCACCCTGAGGCCTGAAGGCCAAACGGTCATTACCCCAGGGCGAAGTGGGTTGGATGTGGCTCCTTGGCGGCTCGCCCAGCAGCCCTGCTGCTGGCCTTGCCTTCGCTGCTGGCAAACCTCTGGGAGGAAAAAGAGCGTCTCTGGCAAGAATCAAAAAGTGCTTGCCATCCCCTGGCTAGGAGCGCCTCCTACACCCCTCTTTGTGCGGCGAGCACACACATCAACTACTACCCTCCAAGGAAGCTGCAGCTTTCCAGCCAGAAAGGCCTGCAGCCCTTGCCGTGAAACCACAGTCAACAGGCTGTTGGACTGGGCCAAGTGCCTTGTAGGAGGCCTTGGACGTGCAGGGCTGCACTGTTTTCCGTTGGGGCACACCGTTGGGGAGAAGGCTCTGGCCTAGCCATCAGCGCACACCCTCCTAGCCAGAGGCCCTTGGGGTCCACTGGGTGGGCAGGCTGAAGGCGCGAGCAGGGCTTTGGTGCTTGCAGAGTCAATTTGGGCCCTGCTTTGGAAGGGTTTCAGGGACCCAGTTCGAGGGAGGCTTAGCTTCCCTGCTGTGGCACACCCAGGTCAGGTAGCCCAGCTGCCACCCTAAAGGCTCCCTGCTTTGCCCTCACCCTGGGGTCTCCCACGTGGGTTCTGTCTCCCCAAGCACAACCTCAATGTGGATCCAGTCTGGACAGAAAAGCACACAATATCCCAGAGCACTCCAGGGCCTCAGCGGCTCAAAGGGGCATCAAAGCCTACCTAGGGGGCCTCTCTTCCCTAGGCCATACCCAGCCTGCACACTCTCTGTGGAGCAAGCTTCATTCCTGGAAGGGCCCAGGGGGTGGGCATGAGGGTCTCTTCGGGGCTCGGAACGTGCAGATAACAGAGGCTGTGGGACAACAGCAACATGAGACCCTGACAGGAGAGCTGTCGTTTCCCCTTTGGGAAGCAGGATGCTTGCGGCCCCCAGGCTGCGTGCCAATCCCCCTTGCTGCCTGGCTTCTGTTCACTGCTGGCTAGCGCTTCTGCAGCAGGTGAGCGTCTTGCCTAGAAACCGGGCGCTTGCCGTCCCTTGCTGGGAGCTCATGGCCCCACACACGTCCCTAGAGGGTGATGGCAACTTGGCTGAGAGCCACCAGGTGAGCTGTAGTTCTCCATGTGGAGAGGCCTGCCGCGGGTTTCGAGAATCCTGAGTCAGGGCTGTGCTTCAAGCGGAGGGTGAGTTCCGAGGCTGGAGGAGGCTCGGAGTCACACTGGTTCCCAAGGGGGAACACTCATTGCCAAAAGTCTCTCCCGTGGCTCCAGTGCCCCCTTCCTGGGCCAGGGGCCCTTGGAAAGCCCTCTGAATGGAAAGCCCAGCTCATCATCTGCCGGCCTCTCCTGCTGGCAGCGCTCGCGTTCGGCAGCCTTCAAACTGCTTCAGGAAGGCAGTTCCTTGGAGTCGGAGACTGGCAGGCTGGGCAGCCTGAGGGTGAGGCGTGCAGCTGCGTGAGGAAAGCCCTGGGCTTAGCATTCACCCTGGGACGTCGTGCCTGGGTTCTGGGTACCTCGGAGAGAACCTCCACTCACTCTCCAAGCTGAGATCAACAGGCAGGAGTTCCCTGAGCAGCGCTAAACCACAGCCCCTCCCAGGCTGTCCCAAGACGTCCGTGCGGCCTACTCCCACTTCAGCCATACAACACATGCAGACCCTGGGGGGAGCAACGTTCAAGATGGAAGGTCCCACTTGCACGGCCTGTGTGTCTCTTCCACTGCTCAGAAGCTGCTGAGGCACAGGCTGAGTGTCCACATTCACCCTGAGGCCTGAAGGCCAAACGGTCATTACCCCAGGGCGAAGTGGGTTGGATGTGGCTCCTTGGCGGCTCGCCCAGCAGCCCTGCTGCTGGCCTTGCCTTCGCTGCTGGCAAACCTCTGGGAGGAAAAAGAGCGTCTCTGGCAAGAATCAAAAAGTGCTTGCCATCCCCTGGCTAGGAGCGCCTCCTACACCCCTCTTTGTGCGGCGAGCACACACATCAACTACTACCCTCCAAGGAAGCTGCAGCTTTCCAGCCAGAAAGGCCTGCAGCCCTTGCCGTGAAACCACAGTCAACAGGCTGTTGGACTGGGCCAAGTGCCTTGTAGGAGGCCTTGGACGCGCAGGGCTGCACTGTTTTCCGTTGGGGCACACCGTTGGGGAGAAGGCTCTGGCCTAGCCATCAGCGCACACCCTCCTAGCCAGAGGCCCTTGGGGTCCACTGGCTGGGCAGGCTGAAGGCGCGAGCAGGGCTTTGGTGCTTGCAGAGTCAATTTGGGCCCTGCTTTGGAAGGGTTTCAGGGACCCAGTTCTAGGGAGGCTTAGCTTCCCTGCTGTGGCACACCCAGGTCAGGTAGCCCAGCTGCCACCCTAAAGGCTCCCTGCTTTGCCCTCACCCTGGGGTCTCCCACGTGGGTTCTGTCTCCCCAAGCACAACCTCAATGTGGATCCAGTCTGGACAGAAAAGCACACAATATCCCAGAGCACTCCAGGGCCTCAGCGGCTCAAAGGGGCATCAAGGCCTACCTAGGGGGCCTCTCTTCCCTAGGCCATACCCAGCCTGCACACTCTCTGTGGAGCAAGCTTCATTCCTGGAAGGGCCCAGGGGGTGGGCATGAGGGTCTCTTTGGGGCTCGGAACGTGCAGATAACAGAGGCTGTGGGACAACAGCAACATGAGACCCTGACAGGAGAGCTGTCGTTTCCCCTTTGGGAAGCAGGATGCTTGCGGCCCCCAGGCTGCGTGCCAATCCCCCTTGCTGCCTGGCTTCTGTTCACTGCTGGCTAGCGCTTCTGCAGCAGGTGAGCGTCTTGCCTAGAAACCGGGCGCTTGCCGTCCCTTGCTGGGAGCTCATGGCCCCACACACGTCCCTAGAGGGTGATGGCAACTTGGCTGAGAGCCACCAGGTGAGCTGTAGTTCTCCATGTGGAGAGGCCTGCCGCGGGTTTCGAGAATCCTGAGTCAGGGCTGTGCTTCAAGCGGAGGGTGAGTTCCGAGGCTGGAGGAGGCTCGGAGTCACACTGGTTCCCAAGGGGGAACACTCATTGCCAAAAGTCTCTCCCGTGGCTCCAGTGCCCCCTTCCTGGGCCAGGGGCCCTTGGAAACCCCTCTGAATGGAAAGCCCAGCTCATCATCTGCCGGCCTCTCCTGCTGGCAGCGCTCGCGTTCGGCAGCCTTCAAACTGCTTCAGGAAGGCAGTTCCTTGGAGTCGGAGACTGGCAGGCTGGGCAGCCTGAGGGTGAGGCGTGCAGCTGCGTGAGGAAAGCCCTGGGCTTAGCATTCACCCTGGGACGTCGTGCCTGGGTTCTGGGTACCTCGGAGAGAACCTCCACTCACTCTCCAAGCTGAGAGCAACAGGCAGGAGTTCCCTGAGCAGCGCTAAACCACAGCCCCTCCCAGGCTGTCCCAAGACGTCCGTGCGGCCTACTCCCACTTCAGCCATACAACACATGCAGACCCTGGGGGGAGCAACGTTCAAGATGGAAGGTCCCACTTGCACGGCCTGTGTGTCTCTTCCACTGCTCAGAAGCTGCTGAGGCACAGGCTGAGTGTCCACATTCACCCTGAGGCCTGAAGGCCAAACGGTCATTACCCCAGGGCGAAGTGGGTTGGATGTGGCTCCTTGGCGGCTCGCCCAGCAGCCCTGCTGCTGGCCTTGCCTTCGCTGCTGGCAAACCTCTGGGAGGAAAAAGAGCGTCTCTGGCAAGAATCAAAAAGTGCTTGCCATCCCCTGGCTAGGAGCGCCTCCTACACCCCTCTTTGTGCGGCGAGCACACACATCAACTACTACCCTCCAAGGAAGCTGCAGCTTTCCAGCCAGAAAGGCCTGCAGCCCTTGCCGTGAAACCACAGTCAACAGGCTGTTGGACTGGGCCAAGTGCCTTGTAGGAGGCCTTGGACGCGCAGGGCTGCACTGTTTTCCGTTGGGGCACACCGTTGGGGAGAAGGCTCTGGCCTAGCCATCAGCGCACACCCTCCTAGCCAGAGGCCCTTGGGGTCCACTGGCTGGGCAGGCTGAAGGCGCGAGCAGGGCTTTGGTGCTTGCAGAGTCAATTTGGGCCCTGCTTTGGAAGGGTTTCAGGGACCCAGTTCTAGGGAGGCTTAGCTTCCCTGCTGTGGCACACCCAGGTCAGGTAGCCCAGCTGCCACCCTAAAGGCTCCCTGCTTTGCCCTCACCCTGGGGTCTCCCACGTGGGTTCTGTCTCCCCAAGCACAACCTCAATGTGGATCCAGTCTGGACAGAAAAGCACACAATATCCCAGAGCACTCCAGGGCCTCAGCGGCTCAAAGGGGCATCAAGGCCTACCTAGGGGGCCTCTCTTCCCTAGGCCATACCCAGCCTGCACACTCTCTGTGGAGCAAGCTTCATTCCTGGAAGGGCCCAGGGGGTGGGCATGAGGGTCTCTTTGGGGCTCGGAACGTGCAGATAACAGAGGCTGTGGGACAACAGCAACATGAGACCCTGACAGGAGAGCTGTCGTTTCCCCTTTGGGAAGCAGGATGCTTGCGGCCCCCAGGCTGCGTGCCAATCCCCCTTGCTGCCTGGCTTCTGTTCACTGCTGGCTAGCGCTTCTGCAGCAGGTGAGCGTCTTGCCTAGAAACCGGGCGCTTGCCGTCCCTTGCTGGGAGCTCATGGCCCCACACACGTCCCTAGAGGGTGATGGCAACTTGGCTGAGAGCCACCAGGTGAGCTGTAGTTCTCCATGTGGAGAGGCCTGCCGCGGGTTTCGAGAATCCTGAGTCAGGGCTGTGCTTCAAGCGGAGGGTGAGTTCCGAGGCTGGAGGAGGCTCGGAGTCACACTGGTTCCCAAGGGGGAACACTCATTGCCAAAAGTCTCTCCCGTGGCTCCAGTGCCCCCTTCCTGGGCCAGGGGCCCTTGGAAAGCCCTCTGAATGGAAAGCCCAGCTCATCATCTGCCGGCCTCTCCTGCTGGCAGCGCTCGCGTTCGGCAGCCTTCAAACTGCTTCAGGAAGGCAGTTCCTTGGAGTCGGAGACTGGCAGGCTGGGCAGCCTGAGGGTGAGGCGTGCAGCTGCGTGAGGAAAGCCCTGGGCTTAGCATTCACCCTGGGACGTCGTGCCTGGGTTCTGGGTACCTCGGAGAGAACCTCCACTCACTCTCCAAGCTGAGATCAACAGGCAGGAGTTCCCTGAGCAGCGCTAAACCACAGCCCCTCCCAGGCTGTCCCAAGACGTCCGTGCGGCCTACTCCCACTTCAGCCATACAACACATGCAGACCCTGGGAGGAGCAACGTTCAAGATGGAAGGTCCCACTTGCACGGCCTGTGTGTCTCTTCCACTGCTCAGAAGCTGCTGAGGCACAGGCTGAGTGTCCACATTCACCCTGAGGCCTGAAGGCCAAACGGTCATTACCCCAGGGCGAAGTGGGTTGGATGTGGCTCCTTGGCGGCTCGCCCAGCAGCCCTGCTGCTGGCCTTGCCTTCGCTGCTGGCAAACCTCTGGGAGGAAAAAGAGCGTCTCTGGCAAGAATCAAAAAGTGCTTGCCATCCCCTGGCTAGGAGCGCCTCCTACACCCCTCTTTGTGCGGCGAGCACACACATCAACTACTACCCTCCAAGGAAGCTGCAGCTTTCCAGCCAGAAAGGCCTGCAGCCCTTGCCGTGAAACCACAGTCAACAGGCTGTTGGACTGGGCCAAGTGCCTTGTAGGAGGCCTTGGACGCGCAGGGCTGCACTGTTTTCCGTTGGGGCACACCGTTGGGGAGAAGGCTCTGGCCTAGCCATCAGCGCACACCCTCCTAGCCAGAGGCCCTTGGGGTCCACTGGGTGGGCAGGCTGAAGGCGCGAGCAGGGCTTTGGTGCTTGCAGAGTCAATTTGGGCCCTGCTTTGGAAGGGTTTCAGGGACCCAGTTCGAGGGAGGCTTAGCTTCCCTGCTGTGGCACACCCAGGTCAGGTAGCCCAGCTGCCACCCTAAAGGCTCCCTGCTTTGCCCTCACCCTGGGGTCTCCCACGTGGGTTCTGTCTCCCCAAGCACAACCTCAATGTGGATCCAGTCTGGACAGAAAAGCACACAATATCCCAGAGCACTCCAGGGCCTCAGCGGCTCAAAGGGGCATCAAGGCCTACCTAGGGGGCCTCTCTTCCCTAGGCCATACCCAGCCTGCACACTCTCTGTGGAGCAAGCTTCATTCCTGGAAGGGCCCAGGGGGTGGGCATGAGGGTCTCTTCGGGGCTCGGAACGTGCAGATAACAGAGGCTGTGGGACAACAGCAACATGAGACCCTGACAGGAGAGCTGTCGTTTCCCCTTTGGGAAGCAGGATGCTTGCGGCCCCCAGGCTGCGTGCCAATCCCCCTTGCTGCCTGGCTTCTGTTCACTGCTGGCTAGCGCTTCTGCAGCAGGTGAGCGTCTTGCCTAGAAACCGGGCGCTTGCCGTCCCTTGCTGGGAGCTCATGGCCCCACACACGTCCCTAGAGGGTGATGGCAACTTGGCTGAGAGCCACCAGGTGAGCTGTAGTTCTCCATGCGGAGAGGCCTGCCGCGGGTTTTGAGAATCCTGAGTCAGGGCTGTGCTTCAAGCGGAGGGTGAGTTCCGAGGCTGGAGGAGGCTCGGAGTCACACTGGTTCCCAAGGGGGAACACTCATTGCCAAAAGTCTCTCCCGTGGCTCCAGTGCCCCCTTCCTGGGCCAGGGGCCCTTGGAAACCCCTCTGAATGGAAAGCCCAGCTCATCATCTGCCGGCCTCTCCTGCTGGCAGCGCTCGCGTTCGGCAGCCTTCAAACTGCTTCAGGAAGGCAGTTCCTTGGAGTCGGAGACTGGCAGGCTGGGCAGCCTGAGGGTGAGGCGTGCAGCTGCGTGAGGAAAGCCCTGGGCTTAGCATTCACCCTGGGACGTCGTGCCTGGGTTCTGGGTACCTCGGAGAGAACCTCCACTCACTCTCCAAGCTGAGATCAACAGGCAGGAGTTCCCTGAGCAGCGCTAAACCACAGCCCCTCCCAGGCTGTCCCAAGACGTCCGTGCGGCCTACTCCCACTTCAGCCATACAACACATGCAGACCCTGGGGGGAGCAACGTTCAAGATGGAAGGTCCCACTTGCACGGCCTGTGTGTCTCTTCCACTGCTCAGAAGCTGCTGAGGCACAGGCTGAGTGTCCACATTCACCCTGAGGCCTGAAGGCCAAACGGTCATTACCCCAGGGTGAAGTGGGTTGGATGTGGCTCCTTGGCGGCTCGCCCAGCAGCCCTGCTGCTGGCCTTGCCTTCGCTGCTGGCAAACCTCTGGGAGGAAAAAGAGCGTCTCTGGCAAGAATCAAAAAGTGCTTGCCATCCCCTGGCTAGGAGCGCCTCCTACACCCCTCTTTGTGCGGCGAGCACACACATCAACTACTACCCTCCAAGGAAGCTGCAGCTTTCCAGCCAGAAAGGCCTGCAGCCCTTGCCGTGAAACCACAGTCAACAGGCTGTTGGACTGGGCCAAGTGCCTTGTAGGAGGCCTTGGACGCGCAGGGCTGCACTGTTTTCCGTTGGGGCACACCGTTGGGGAGAAGGCTCTGGCCTAGCCATCAGCGCACACCCTCCTAGCCAGAGGCCCTTGGGGTCCACTGGGTGGGCAGGCTGAAGGCGCGAGCAGGGCTTTGGTGCTTGCAGAGTCAATTTGGGCCCTGCTTTGGAAGGGTTTCAGGGACCCAGTTCGAGGGAGGCTTAGCTTCCCTGCTGTGGCACACCCAGGTCAGGTAGCCCAGCTGCCACCCTAAAGGCTCCCTGCTTTGCCCTCACCCTGGGGTCTCCCACGTGGGTTCTGTCTCCCCAAGCACAACCTCAATGTGGATCCAGTCTGGACAGAAAAGCACACAATATCCCAGAGCACTCCAGGGCCTCAGCGGCTCAAAGGGGCATCAAGGCCTACCTAGGGGGCCTCTCTTCCCTAGGCCATACCCAGCCTGCACACTCTCTGTGGAGCAAGCTTCATTCCTGGAAGGGCCCAGGGGGTGGGCATGAGGGTCTCTTTGGGGCTCGGAACGTGCAGATAACAGAGGCTGTGGGACAACAGCAACATGAGACCCTGACAGGAGAGCTGTCGTTTCCCCTTTGGGAAGCAGGATGCTTGCGGCCCCCAGGCTGCGTGCCAATCCCCCTTGCTGCCTGGCTTCTGTTCACTGCTGGCTAGCGCTTCTGCAGCAGGTGAGCGTCTTGCCTAGAAACCGGGTGCTTGCCGTCCCTTGCTGGGAGCTCATGGCCCCACACACGTCCCTAGAGGGTGATGGCAACTTGGCTGAGAGCCACCAGGTGAGCTGTAGTTCTCCATGCGGAGAGGCCTGCCGCGGGTTTCGAGAATCCTGAGTCAGGGCTGTGCTTCAAGCGGAGGGTGAGTTCCGAGGCTGGAGGAGGCTCGGAGTCACACTGGTTCCCAAGGGGGAACACTCATTGCCAAAAGTCTCTCCCGTGGCTCCAGTGCCCCCTTCCTGGGCCAGGGGCCCTTGGAAAGCCCTCTGAATGGAAAGCCCAGCTCATCATCTGCCGGCCTCTCCTGCTGGCAGCGCTCGCGTTCGGCAGCCTTCAAACTGCTTCAGGAAGGCAGTTCCTTGGAGTCGGAGACTGGCAGGCTGGGCAGCCTGAGGGTGAGGCGTGCAGCTGCGTGAGGAAAGCCCTGGGCTTAGCATTCACCCTGGGACGTCGTGCCTGGGTTCTGGGTACCTCGGAGAGAACCTCCACTCACTCTCCAAGCTGAGATCAACAGCCAGGAGTTCCCTGAGCAGCGCTAAACCACAGCCCCTCCCAGGCTGTCCCAAGACGTCCATGCGGCCTACTCCCACTTCAGCCATACAACACATGCAGACCCTGGGGGGAGCAACGTTCAAGATGGAAGGTCCCACTTGCACGGCCTGTGTGTCTCTTCCACTGCTCAGAAGCTGCTGAGGCACAGGCTGAGTGTCCACATTCACCCTGAGGCCTGAAGGCCAAACGGTCATTACCCCAGGGCGAAGTGGGTTGGATGTGGCTCCTTGGCGGCTCGCCCAGCAGCCCTGCTGCTGGCCTTGCCTTCGCTGCTGGCAAACCTCTGGGAGGAAAAAGAGCGTCTCTGGCAAGAATCAAAAAGTGCTTGCCATCCCCTGGCTAGGAGCGCCTCCTACACCCCTCTTTGTGCGGCGAGCACACACATCAACTACTACCCTCCAAGGAAGCTGCAGCTTTCCAGCCAGAAAGGCCTGCAGCCCTTGCCGTGAAACCACAGTCAACAGGCTGTTGGACTGGGCCAAGTGCCTTGTAGGAGGCCTTGGACGCGCAGGGCTGCACTGTTTTCCGTTGGGGCACACCGTTGGGGAGAAGGCTCTGGCCTAGCCATCAGCGCACACCCTCCTAGCCAGAGGCCCTTGGGGTCCACTGGGTGGGCAGGCTGAAGGCGCGAGCAGGGCTTTGGTGCTTGCAGAGTCAATTTGGGCCCTGCTTTGGAAGGGTTTCAGGGACCCAGTTCGAGGGAGGCTTAGCTTCCCTGCTGTGGCACACCCAGGTCAGGTAGCCCAGCTGCCACCCTAAAGGCTCCCTGCTTTGCCCTCACCCTGGGGTCTCCCACGTGGGTTCTGTCTCCCCAAGCACAACCTCAATGTGGATCCAGTCTGGACAGAAAAGCACACAATATCCCAGAGCACTCCAGGGCCTCAGCGGCTCAAAGGGGCATCAAGGCCTACCTAGGGGGCCTCTCTTCCCTAGGCCATACCCAGCCTGCACACTCTCTGTGGAGCAAGCTTCATTCCTGGAAGGGCCCAGGGGGTGGGCATGAGGGTCTCTTCGGGGCTCGGAACGTGCAGATAACAGAGGCTGTGGGACAACAGCAACATGAGACCCTGACAGGAGAGCTGTCGTTTCCCCTTTGGGAAGCAGGATGCTTGCGGCCCCCAGGCTGCGTGCCAATCCCCCTTGCTGCCTGGCTTCTGTTCACTGCTGGCTAGCGCTTCTGCAGCAGGTGAGCGTCTTGCCTAGAAACCGGGCGCTTGCCGTCCCTTGCTGGGAGCTCATGGCCCCACACACGTCCCTAGAGGGTGATGGCAACTTGGCTGAGAGCCACCAGGTGAGCTGTAGTTCTCCATGCGGAGAGGCCTGCCGCGGGTTTCGAGAATCCTGAGTCAGGGCTGTGCTTCAAGCGGAGGGTGAGTTCCGAGGCTGGAGGAGGCTCGGAGTCACACTGGTTCCCAAGGGGGAACACTCATTGCCAAAAGTCTCTCCCGTGGCTCCAGTGCCCCCTTCCTGGGCCAGGGGCCCTTGGAAACCCCTCTGAATGGAAAGCCCAGCTCATCATCTGCCGGCCTCTCCTGCTGGCAGCGCTCGCGTTCGGCAGCCTTCAAACTGCTTCAGGAAGGCAGTTCCTTGGAGTCGGAGACTGGCAGGCTGGGCAGCCTGAGGGTGAGGCGTGCAGCTGCGTGAGGAAAGCCCTGGGCTTAGCATTCACCCTGGGACGTCGTGCCTGGGTTCTGGGTACCTCGGAGAGAACCTCCACTCACTCTCCAAGCTGAGATCAACAGGCAGGAGTTCCCTGAGCAGCGCTAAACCACAGCCCCTCCCAGGCTGTCCCAAGACGTCCGTGCGGCCTACTCCCACTTCAGCCATACAACACATGCAGACCCTGGGGGGAGCAACGTTCAAGATGGAAGGTCCCACTTGCACGGCCTGTGTGTCTCTTCCACTGCTCAGAAGCTGCTGAGGCACAGGCTGAGTGTCCACATTCACCCTGAGGCCTGAAGGCCAAACGGTCATTACCCCAGGGCGAAGTGGGTTGGATGTGGCTCCTTGGCGGCTCGCCCAGCAGCCCTGCTGCTGGCCTTGCCTTCGCTGCTGGCAAACCTCTGGGAGGAAAAAGAGCGTCTCTGGCAAGAATCAAAAAGTGCTTGCCATCCCCTGGCTAGGAGCGCCTCCTACACCCCTCTTTGTGCGGCGAGCACACACATCAACTACTACCCTCCAAGGAAGCTGCAGCTTTCCAGCCAGAAAGGCCTGCAGCCCTTGCCGTGAAACCACAGTCAACAGGCTGTTGGACTGGGCCAAGTGCCTTGTAGGAGGCCTTGGACGCGCAGGGCTGCACTGTTTTCCGTTGGGGCACACCGTTGGGGAGAAGGCTCTGGCCTAGCCATCAGCGCACACCCTCCTAGCCAGAGGCCCTTGGGGTCCACTGGGTGGGCAGGCTGAAGGCGCGAGCAGGGCTTTGGTGCTTGCAGAGTCAATTTGGGCCCTGCTTTGGAAGGGTTTCAGGGACCCAGTTCGAGGGAGGCTTAGCTTCCCTGCTGTGGCACACCCAGGTCAGGTAGCCCAGCTGCCACCCTAAAGGCTCCCTGCTTTGCCCTCACCCTGGGGTCTCCCACGTGGGTTCTGTCTCCCCAAGCACAACCTCAATGTGGATCCAGTCTGGACAGAAAAGCACACAATATCCCAGAGCACTCCAGGGCCTCAGCGGCTCAAAGGGGCATCAAGGCCTACCTAGGGGGCCTCTCTTCCCTAGGCCATACCCAGCCTGCACACTCTCTGTGGAGCAAGCTTCATTCCTGGAAGGGCCCAGGGGGTGGGCATGAGGGTCTCTTCGGGGCTCGGAACGTGCGGATAACAGAGGCTGTGGGACAACAGCAACATGAGACCCTGACAGGAGAGCTGTCGTTTCCCCTTTGGGAAGCAGGATGCTTGCGGCCCCCAGGCTGCGTGCCAATCCCCCTTGCTGCCTGGCTTCTGTTCACTGCTGGCTAGCGCTTCTGCAGCAGGTGAGCGTCTTGCCTAGAAACCGGGCGCTTGCCGTCCCTTGCTGGGAGCTCATGGCCCCACACACGTCCCTAGAGGGTGATGGCAACTTGGCTGAGAGCCACCAGGTGAGCTGTAGTTCTCCATGCGGAGAGGCCTGCCGCGGGTTTCGAGAATCCTGAGTCAGGGCTGTGCTTCAAGCGGAGGGTGAGTTCCGAGGCTGGAGGAGGCTCGGAGTCACACTGGTTCCCAAGGGGGAACACTCATTGCCAAAAGTCTCTCCCGTGGCTCCAGTGCCCCCTTCCTGGGCCAGGGGCCCTTGGAAACCCCTCTGAATGGAAAGCCCAGCTCATCATCTGCCGGCCTCTCCTGCTGGCAGCGCTCGCGTTCGGCAGCCTTCAAACTGCTTCAGGAAGGCAGTTCCTTGGAGTCGGAGACTGGCAGGCTGGGCAGCCTGAGGGTGAGGCGTGCAGCTGCGTGAGGAAAGCCCTGGGCTTAGCATTCACCCTGGGACGTCGTGCCTGGGTTCTGGGTACCTCGGAGAGAACCTCCACTCACTCTCCAAGCTGAGATCAACAGGCAGGAGTTCCCTGAGCAGCGCTAAACCACAGCCCCTCCCAGGCTGTCCCAAGACGTCCGTGCGGCCTACTCCCACTTCAGCCATACAACACATGCAGACCCTGGGGGGAGCAACGTTCAAGATGGAAGGTCCCACTTGCACGGCCTGTGTGTCTCTTCCACTGCTCAGAAGCTGCTGAGGCACAGGCTGAGTGTCCACATTCACCCTGAGGCCTGAAGGCCAAACGGTCATTACCCCAGGGCGAAGTGGGTTGGATGTGGCTCCTTGGCGGCTCGCCCAGCAGCCCTGCTGCTGGCCTTGCCTTCGCTGCTGGCAAACCTCTGGGAGGAAAAAGAGCGTCTCTGGCAAGAATCAAAAAGTGCTTGCCATCCCCTGGCTAGGAGCGCCTCCTACACCCCTCTTTGTGCGGCGAGCACACACATCAACTACTACCCTCCAAGGAAGCTGCAGCTTTCCAGCCAGAAAGGCCTGCAGCCCTTGCCGTGAAACCACAGTCAACAGGCTGTTGGACTGGGCCAAGTGCCTTGTAGGAGGCCTTGGACGCGCAGGGCTGCACTGTTTTCCGTTGGGGCACACCGTTGGGGAGAAGGCTCTGGCCTAGCCATCAGCGCACACCCTCCTAGCCAGAGGCCCTTGGGGTCCACTGGGTGGGCAGGCTGAAGGCGCGAGCAGGGCTTTGGTGCTTGCAGAGTCAATTTGGGCCCTGCTTTGGAAGGGTTTCAGGGACCCAGTTCGAGGGAGGCTTAGCTTCCCTGCTGTGGCACACCCAGGTCAGGTAGCCCAGCTGCCACCCTAAAGGCTCCCTGCTTTGCCCTCACCCTGGGGTCTCCCACGTGGGTTCTGTCTCCCCAAGCACAACCTCAATGTGGATCCAGTCTGGACAGAAAAGCACACAATATCCCAGAGCACTCCAGGGCCTCAGCGGCTCAAAGGGGCATCAAGGCCTACCTAGGGGGCCTCTCTTCCCTAGGCCATACCCAGCCTGCACACTCTCTGTGGAGCAAGCTTCATTCCTGGAAGGGCCCAGGGGGTGGGCATGAGGGTCTCTTCGGGGCTCGGAACGTGCGGATAACAGAGGCTGTGGGACAACAGCAACATGAGACCCTGACAGGAGAGCTGTCGTTTCCCCTTTGGGAAGCAGGATGCTTGCGGCCTCCAGGCTGCGTGCCAATCCCCCTTGCTGCCTGGCTTCTGTTCACTGCTGGCTAGCGCTTCAGCAGCAGGTGAGCGTCTTGCCTAGAAACCGGGCGCTTGCCGTCCCTTGCTGGGAGCTCATGGCCCCACACACGTCCCTAGAGGGTGATGGCAACTTGGCTGAGAGCCACCAGGTGAGCTGTAGTTCTCCAAGCGGAGAGGCCTGCCGCGGGTTTCGAGAATCCTGAGTCAGGGCTGTGCTTCAAGCGGAGGGTGAGTTCCGAGGCTGGAGGAGGCTCGGAGTCACACTGGTTCCCAAGGGGGAACACTCATTGCCAAAAGTCTCTCCCGTGGCTCCAGTGCCCCCTTCCTGGGCCAGGGGCCCTTGGAAAGCCCTCTGAATGGAAAGCCCAGCTCATCATCTGCCGGCCTCTCCTGCTGGCAGCGCTCGCGTTCGGCAGCCTTCAAACTGCTTCAGGAAGGCAGTTCCTTGGAGTCGGAGACTGGCAGGCTGGGCAGCCTGAGGGTGAGGCGTGCAGCTGCGTGAGGAAAGCCCTGGGCTTAGCATTCACCCTGGGACGTCGTGCCTGGGTTCTGGGTACCTCGGAGAGAACCTCCACTCACTCTCCAAGCTGAGATCAACAGGCAGGAGTTCCCTGAGCAGCGCTAAACCACAGCCCCTCCCAGGCTGTCCCAAGACGTCCGTGCGGCCTACTCCCACTTCAGCCATACAACACATGCAGACCCTGGGGGGAGCAACGTTCAAGATGGAAGGTCCCACTTGCACGGCCTGTGTGTCTCTTCCACTGCTCAGAAGCTGCTGAGGCACAGGCTGAGTGTCCACATTCACCCTGAGGCCTGAAGGCCAAACGGTCATTACCCCAGGGCGAAGTGGGTTGGATGTGGCTCCTTGGCGGCTCGCCCAGCAGCCCTGCTGCTGGCCTTGCCTTCGCTGCTGGCAAACCTCTGGGAGGAAAAAGAGCGTCTCTGGCAAGAATCAAAAAGTGCTTGCCATCCCCTGGCTAGGAGCGCCTCCTACACCCCTCTTTGTGCGGCGAGCACACACATCAACTACTACCCTCCAAGGAAGCTGCAGCTTTCCAGCCAGAAAGGCCTGCAGCCCTTGCCGTGAAACCACAGTCAACAGGCTGTTGGACTGGGCCAAGTGCCTTGTAGGAGGCCTTGGACGCGCAGGGCTGCACTGTTTTCCGTTGGGGCACACCGTTGGGGAGAAGGCTCTGGCCTAGCCATCAGCGCACACCCTCCTAGCCAGAGGCCCTTGGGGTCCACTGGGTGGGCAGGCTGAAGGCGCGAGCAGGGCTTTGGTGCTTGCAGAGTCAATTTGGGCCCTGCTTTGGAAGGGTTTCAGGGACCCAGTTCGAGGGAGGCTTAGCTTCCCTGCTGTGGCACACCCAGGTCAGGTAGCCCAGCTGCCACCCTAAAGGCTCCCTGCTTTGCCCTCACCCTGGGGTCTCCCACGTGGGTTCTGTCTCCCCAAGCACAACCTCAATGTGGATCCAGTCTGGACAGAAAAGCACACAATATCCCAGAGCACTCCAGGGCCTCAGCGGCTCAAAGGGGCATCAAGGCCTACCTAGGGGGCCTCTCTTCCCTAGGCCATACCCAGCCTGCACACTCTCTGTGGAGCAAGCTTCATTCCTGGAAGGGCCCAGGGGGTGGGCATGAGGGTCTCTTCGGGGCTCGGAACGTGCGGATAACAGAGGCTGTGGGACAACAGCAACATGAGACCCTGACAGGAGAGCTGTCGTTTCCCCTTTGGGAAGCAGGATGCTTGCGGCCCCCAGGCTGCGTGCCAATCCCCCTTGCTGCCTGGCTTCTGTTCACTGCTGGCTAGCGCTTCTGCAGCAGGTGAGCGTCTTGCCTAGAAACCGGGCGCTTGCCGTCCCTTGCTGGGAGCTCATGGCCCCACACACGTCCCTAGAGGGTGATGGCAACTTGGCTGAGAGCCACCAGGTGAGCTGTAGTTCTCCATGCGGAGAGGCCTGCCGCGGGTTTCGAGAATCCTGAGTCAGGGCTGTGCTTCAAGCGGAGGGTGAGTTCCGAGGCTGGAGGAGGCTCGGAGTCACACTGGTTCCCAAGGGGGAACACTCATTGCCAAAAGTCTCTCCCGTGGCTCCAGTGCCCCCTTCCTGGGCCAGGGGCCCTTGGAAACCCCTCTGAATGGAAAGCCCAGCTCATCATCTGCCGGCCTCTCCTGCTGGCAGCGCTCGCGTTCGGCAGCCTTCAAACTGCTTCAGGAAGGCAGTTCCTTGGAGTCGGAGACTGGCAGGCTGGGCAGCCTGAGGGTGAGGCGTGCAGCTGCGTGAGGAAAGCCCTGGGCTTAGCATTCACCCTGGGACGTCGTGCCTGGGTTCTGGGTACCTCAGAGAGAACCTCCACTCACTCTCCAAGCTGAGATCAACAGGCAGGAGTTCCCTGAGCAGCGCTAAACCACAGCCCCTCCCAGGCTGTCCCAAGACGTCCGTGCGGCCTACTCCCACTTCAGCCATACAACACATGCAGACCCTGGGGGGAGCAACGTTCAAGATGGAAGGTCCCACTTGCACGGCCTGTGTGTCTCTTCCACTGCTCAGAAGCTGCTGAGGCACAGGCTGAGTGTCCACATTCACCCTGAGGCCTGAAGGCCAAACGGTCATTACCCCAGGGCGAAGTGGGTTGGATGTGGCTCCTTGGCGGCTCGCCCAGCAGCCCTGCTGCTGGCCTTGCCTTCGCTGCTGGCAAACCTCTGGGAGGAAAAAGAGCGTCTCTGGCAAGAATCAAAAAGTGCTTGCCATCCCCTGGCTAGGAGCGCCTCCTACACCCCTCTTTGTGCGGCGAGCACACACATCAACTACTACCCTCCAAGGAAGCTGCAGCTTTCCAGCCAGAAAGGCCTGCAGCCCTTGCCGTGAAACCACAGTCAACAGGCTGTTGGACTGGGCCAAGTGCCTTGTAGGAGGCCTTGGACGCGCAGGGCTGCACTGTTTTCCGTTGGGGCACACCGTTGGGGAGAAGGCTCTGGCCTAGCCATCAGCGCACACCCTCCTAGCCAGAGGCCCTTGGGGTCCACTGGGTGGGCAGGCTGAAGGCGCGAGCAGGGCTTTGGTGCTTGCAGAGTCAATTTGGGCCCTGCTTTGGAAGGGTTTCAGGGACCCAGTTCGAGGGAGGCTTAGCTTCCCTGCTGTGGCACACCCAGGTCAGGTAGCCCAGCTGCCACCCTAAAGGCTCCCTGCTTTGCCCTCACCCTGGGGTCTCCCACGTGGGTTCTGTCTCCCCAAGCACAACCTCAATGTGGATCCAGTCTGGACAGAAAAGCACACAATATCCCAGAGCACTCCAGGGCCTCAGCGGCTCAAAGGGGCATCAAGGCCTACCTAGGGGGCCTCTCTTCCCTAGGCCATACCCAGCCTGCACACTCTCTGTGGAGCAAGCTTCATTCCTGGAAGGGCCCAGGGGGTGGGCATGAGGGTCTCTTCGGGGCTCGGAACGTGCGGATAACAGAGGCTGTGGGACAACAGCAACATGAGACCCTGACAGGAGAGCTGTCGTTTCCCCTTTGGGAAGCAGGATGCTTGCGGCCCCCAGGCTGCGTGCCAATCCCCCTTGCTGCCTGGCTTCTGTTCACTGCTGGCTAGCGCTTCTGCAGCAGGTGAGTGTCTTGCCTAGAAACCGGGCGCTTGCCGTCCCTTGCTGGGAGCTCATGGCCCCACACACGTCCCTAGAGGGTGATGGCAACTTGGCTGAGAGCCACCAGGTGAGCTGTAGTTCTCCATGCGGAGAGGCCTGCCGCGGGTTTCGAGAATCCTGAGTCAGGGCTGTGCTTCAAGCGGAGGGTGAGTTCCGAGGCTGGAGGAGGCTCGGAGTCACACTGGTTCCCAAGGGGGAACACTCATTGCCAAAAGTCTCTCCCGTGGCTCCAGTGCCCCCTTCCTGGGCCAGGGGCCCTTGGAAACCCCTCTGAATGGAAAGCCCAGCTCATCATCTGCCGGCCTCTCCTGCTGGCAGCGCTCGCGTTCGGCAGCCTTCAAACTGCTTCAGGAAGGCAGTTCCTTGGAGTCGGAGACTGGCAGGCTGGGCAGCCTGAGGGTGAGGCGTGCAGCTGCGTGAGGAAAGCCCTGGGCTTAGCATTCACCCTGGGACGTCGTGCCTGGGTTCTGGGTACCTCGGAGAGAACCTCCACTCACTCTCCAAGCTGAGATCAACAGGCAGGAGTTCCCTGAGCAGCGCTAAACCACAGCCCCTCCCAGGCTGTCCCAAGACGTCCGTGCGGCCTACTCCCACTTCAGCCATACAACACATGCAGACCCTGGGGGGAGCAACGTTCAAGATGGAAGGTCCCACTTGCACGGCCTGTGTGTCTCTTCCACTGCTCAGAAGCTGCTGAGGCACAGGCTGAGTGTCCACATTCACCCTGAGGCCTGAAGGCCAAACGGTCATTACCCCAGGGCGAAGTGGGTTGGATGTGGCTCCTTGGCGGCTCGCCCAGCAGCCCTGCTGCTGGCCTTGCCTTCGCTGCTGGCAAACCTCTGGGAGGAAAAAGAGCGTCTCTGGCAAGAATCAAAAAGTGCTTGCCATCCCCTGGCTAGGAGCGCCTCCTACACCCCTCTTTGTGCGGCGAGCACACACATCAACTACTACCCTCCAAGGAAGCTGCAGCTTTCCAGCCAGAAAGGCCTGCAGCCCTTGCCGTGAAACCACAGTCAACAGGCTGTTGGACTGGGCCAAGTGCCTTGTAGGAGGCCTTGGACGCGCAGGGCTGCACTGTTTTCCGTTGGGGCACACCGTTGGGGAGAAGGCTCTGGCCTAGCCATCAGCGCACACCCTCCTAGCCAGAGGCCCTTGGGGTCCACTGGGTGGGCAGGCTGAAGGCGCGAGCAGGGCTTTGGTGCTTGCAGAGTCAATTTGGGCCCTGCTTTGGAAGGGTTTCAGGGACCCAGTTCGAGGGAGGCTTAGCTTCCCTGCTGTGGCACACCCAGGTCAGGTAGCCCAGCTGCCACCCTAAAGGCTCCCTGCTTTGCCCTCACCCTGGGGTCTCCCACGTGGGTTCTGTCTCCCCAAGCACAACCTCAATGTGGATCCAGTCTGGACAGAAAAGCACACAATATCCCAGAGCACTCCAGGGCCTCAGCGGCTCAAAGGGGCATCAAGGCCTACCTAGGGGGCCTCTCTTCCCTAGGCCATACCCAGCCTGCACACTCTCTGTGGAGCAAGCTTCATTCCTGGAAGGGCCCAGGGGGTGGGCATGAGGGTCTCTTCGGGGCTCGGAACGTGCGGATAACAGAGGCTGTGGGACAACAGCAACATGAGACCCTGACAGGAGAGCTGTCGTTTCCCCTTTGGGAAGCAGGATGCTTGCGGCCCCCAGGCTGCGTGCCAATCCCCCTTGCTGCCTGGCTTCTGTTCACTGCTGGCTAGCGCTTCTGCAGCAGGTGAGCGTCTTGCCTAGAAACTGGGCGCTTGCCGTCCCTTGCTGGGAGCTCATGGCCCCACACACGTCCCTAGAGGGTGATGGCAACTTGGCTGAGAGCCACCAGGTGAGCTGTAGTTCTCCATGCGGAGAGGCCTGCCGCGGGTTTCGAGAATCCTGAGTCAGGGCTGTGCTTCAAGTGGAGGGTGAGTTCCGAGGCTGGAGGAGGCTCGGAGTCACACTGGTTCCCAAGGGGGAACACTCATTGCCAAAAGTCTCTCCCGTGGCTCCAGTGCCCCCTTCCTGGGCCAGGGGCCCTTGGAAACCCCTCTGAATGGAAAGCCCAGCTCATCATCTGCCGGCCTCTCCTGCTGGCAGCGCTCGCGTTCGGCAGCCTTCAAACTGCTTCAGGAAGGCAGTTCCTTGGAGTCGGAGACTGGCAGGCTGGGCAGCCTGAGGGTGAGGCGTGCAGCTGCGTGAGGAAAGCCCTGGGCTTAGCATTCACCCTGGGACGTCGTGCCTGGGTTCTGGGTACCTCAGAGAGAACCTCCACTCACTCTCCAAGCTGAGATCAACAGGCAGGAGTTCCCTGAGCAGCGCTAAACCACAGCCCCTCCCAGGCTGTCCCAAGACGTCCGTGCGGCCTACTCCCACTTCAGCCATACAACACATGCAGACCCTGGGGGGAGCAACGTTCAAGATGGAAGGTCCCACTTGCACGGCCTGTGTGTCTCTTCCACTGCTCAGAAGCTGCTGAGGCACAGGCTGAGTGTCCACATTCACCCTGAGGCCTGAAGGCCAAACGGTCATTACCCCAGGGCGAAGTGGGTTGGATGTGGCTCCTTGGCGGCTCGCCCAGCAGCCCTGCTGCTGGCCTTGCCTTCGCTGCTGGCAAACCTCTGGGAGGAAAAAGAGCGTCTCTGGCAAGAATCAAAAAGTGCTTGCCATCCCCTGGCTAGGAGCGCCTCCTACACCCCTCTTTGTGCGGCGAGCACACACATCAACTACTACCCTCCAAGGAAGCTGCAGCTTTCCAGCCAGAAAGGCCTGCAGCCCTTGCCGTGAAACCACAGTCAACAGGCTGTTGGACTGGGCCAAGTGCCTTGTAGGAGGCCTTGGACGCGCAGGGCTGCACTGTTTTCCGTTGGGGCACACCGTTGGGGAGAAGGCTCTGGCCTAGCCATCAGCGCACACCCTCCTAGCCAGAGGCCCTTGGGGTCCACTGGGTGGGCAGGCTGAAGGCGCGAGCAGGGCTTTGGTGCTTGCAGAGTCAATTTGGGCCCTGCTTTGGAAGGGTTTCAGGGACCCAGTTCGAGGGAGGCTTAGCTTCCCTGCTGTGGCACACCCAGGTCAGGTAGCCCAGCTGCCACCCTAAAGGCTCCCTGCTTTGCCCTCACCCTGGGGTCTCCCACGTGGGTTCTGTCTCCCCAAGCACAACCTCAATGTGGATCCAGTCTGGACAGAAAAGCACACAATATCCCAGAGCACTCCAGGGCCTCAGCGGCTCAAAGGGGCATCAAGGCCTACCTAGGGGGCCTCTCTTCCCTAGGCCATACCCAGCCTGCACACTCTCTGTGGAGCAAGCTTCATTCCTGGAAGGGCCCAGGGGGTGGGCATGAGGGTCTCTTCGGGGCTCGGAATGTGCGGATAACAGAGGCTGTGGGACAACAGCAACATGAGACCCTGACAGGAGAGCTGTCGTTTCCCCTTTGGGAAGCAGGATGCTTGCGGCCCCCAGGCTGCGTGCCAATCCCCCTTGCTGCCTGGCTTCTGTTCACTGCTGGCTAGCGCTTCTGCAGCAGGTGAGCGTCTTGCCTAGAAACCGGGCGCTTGCCGTCCCTTGCTGGGAGCTCATGGCCCCACACACGTCCCTAGAGGGTGATGGCAACTTGGCTGAGAGCCACCAGGTGAGCTGTAGTTCTCCATGCGGAGAGGCCTGCCGCGGGTTTCGAGAATCCTGAGTCAGGGCTGTGCTTCAAGTGGAGGGTGAGTTCCGAGGCTGGAGGAGGCTCGGAGTCACACTGGTTCCCAAGGGGGAACACTCATTGCCAAAAGTCTCTCCCGTGGCTCCAGTGCCCCCTTCCTGGGCCAGGGGCCCTTGGAAACCCCTCTGAATGGAAAGCCCAGCTCATCATCTGCCGGCCTCTCCTGCTGGCAGCGCTCGCATTCGGCAGCCTTCAAACTGCTTCAGGAAGGCAGTTCCTTGGAGTCGGAGACTGGCAGGCTGGGCAGCCTGAGGGTGAGGCGTGCAGCTGCGTGAGGAAAGCCCTGGGCTTAGCATTCACCCTGGGACGTCGTGCCTGGGTTCTGGGTACCTCGGAGAGAACCTCCACTCACTCTCCAAGCTGAGATCAACAGGCAGGAGTTCCCTGAGCAGCGCTAAACCACAGCCCCTCCCAGGCTGTCCCAAGACGTCCGTGCGGCCTACTCCCACTTCAGCCATACAACACATGCAGACCCTGGGGGGAGCAACGTTCAAGATGGAAGGTCCCACTTGCACGGCCTGTGTGTCTCTTCCACTGCTCAGAAGCTGCTGAGGCACAGGCTGAGTGTCCACATTCACCCTGAGGCCTGAAGGCCAAACGGTCATTACCCCAGGGCGAAGTGGGTTGGATGTGGCTCCTTGGCGGCTCGCCCAGCAGCCCTGCTGCTGGCCTTGCCTTCGCTGCTGGCAAACCTCTGGGAGGAAAAAGAGCGTCTCTGGCAAGAATCAAAAAGTGCTTGCCATCCCCTGGCTAGGAGCGCCTCCTACACCCCTCTTTGTGCGGCGAGCACACACATCAACTACTACCCTCCAAGGAAGCTGCAGCTTTCCAGCCAGAAAGGCCTGCAGCCCTTGCCGTGAAACCACAGTCAACAGGCTGTTGGACTGGGCCAAGTGCCTTGTAGGAGGCCTTGGACGCGCAGGGCTGCACTGTTTTCCGTTGGGGCACACCGTTGGGGAGAAGGCTCTGGCCTAGCCATCAGCGCACACCCTCCTAGCCAGAGGCCCTTGGGGTCCACTGGGTGGGCAGGCTGAAGGCGCGAGCAGGGCTTTGGTGCTTGCAGAGTCAATTTGGGCCCTGCTTTGGAAGGGTTTCAGGGACCCAGTTCGAGGGAGGCTTAGCTTCCCTGCTGTGGCACACCCAGGTCAGGTAGCCCAGCTGCCACCCTAAAGGCTCCCTGCTTTGCCCTCACCCTGGGGTCTCCCACGTGGGTTCTGTCTCCCCAAGCACAACCTCAATGTGGATCCAGTCTGGACAGAAAAGCACACAATATCCCAGAGCACTCCAGGGCCTCAGCGGCTCAAAGGGGCATCAAGGCCTACCTAGGGGGCCTCTCTTCCCTAGGCCATACCCAGCCTGCACACTCTCTGTGGAGCAAGCTTCATTCCTGGAAGGGCCCAGGGGGTGGGCATGAGGGTCTCTTCGGGGCTCGGAACGTGCGGATAACAGAGGCTGTGGGACAACAGCAACATGAGACCCTGACAGGAGAGCTGTCGTTTCCCCTTTGGGAAGCAGGATGCTTGCGGCCCCCAGGCTGCGTGCCAATCCCCCTTGCTGCCTGGCTTCTGTTCACTGCTGGCTAGCGCTTCTGCAGCAGGTGAGCGTCTTGCCTAGAAACCGGGCGCTTGCCGTCCCTTGCTGGGAGCTCCTGGCCCCACACACGTCCCTAGAGGGTGATGGCAACTTGGCTGAGAGCCACCAGGTGAGCTGTAGTTCTCCATGCGGAGAGGCCTGCCGCGGGTTTCGAGAATCCTGAGTCAGGGCTGTGCTTCAAGCGGAGGGTGAGTTCCGAGGCTGGAGGAGGCTCGGAGTCACACTGGTTCCCAAGGGGGAACACTCATTGCCAAAAGTCTCTCCCGTGGCTCCAGTGCCCCCTTCCTGGGCCAGGGGCCCTTGGAAACCCCTCTGAATGGAAAGCCCAGCTCATCATCTGCCGGCCTCTCCTGCTGGCAGCGCTCGCGTTCGGCAGCCTTCAAACTGCTTCAGGAAGGCAGTTCCTTGGAGTCGGAGACTGGCAGGCTGGGCAGCCTGAGGGTGAGGCGTGCAGCTGCGTGAGGAAAGCCCTGGGCTTAGCATTCACCCTGGGACGTCGTGCCTGGGTTCTGGGTACCTCGGAGAGAACCTCCACTCACTCTCCAAGCTGAGATCAACAGGCAGGAGTTCCCTGAGCAGCGCTAAACCACAGCCCCTCCCAGGCTGTCCCAAGACGTCCGTGCGGCCTACTCCCACTTCAGCCATACAACACATGCAGACCCTGGGGGGAGCAACGTTCAAGATGGAAGGTCCCACTTGCACGGCCTGTGTGTCTCTTCCACTGCTCAGAAGCTGCTGAGGCACAGGCTGAGTGTCCACATTCACCCTGAGGCCTGAAGGCCAAACGGTCATTACCCCAGGGCGAAGTGGGTTGGATGTGGCTCCTTGGCGGCTCGCCCAGCAGCCCTGCTGCTGGCCTTGCCTTCGCTGCTGGCAAACCTCTGGGAGGAAAAAGAGCGTCTCTGGCAAGAATCAAAAAGTGCTTGCCATCCCCTGGCTAGGAGCGCCTCCTACACCCCTCTTTGTGCGGCGAGCACACACATCAACTACTACCCTCCAAGGAAGCTGCAGCTTTCCAGCCAGAAAGGCCTGCAGCCCTTGCCGTGAAACCACAGTCAACAGGCTGTTGGACTGGGCCAAGTGCCTTGTAGGAGGCCTTGGACGCGCAGGGCTGCACTGTTTTCCGTTGGGGCACACCGTTGGGGAGAAGGCTCTGGCCTAGCCATCAGCGCACACCCTCCTAGCCAGAGGCCCTTGGGGTCCACTGGGTGGGCAGGCTGAAGGCGCGAGCAGGGCTTTGGTGCTTGCAGAGTCAATTTGGGCCCTGCTTTGGAAGGGTTTCAGGGACCCAGTTCGAGGGAGGCTTAGCTTCCCTGCTGTGGCACACCCAGGTCAGGTAGCCCAGCTGCCACCCTAAAGGCTCCCTGCTTTGCCCTCACCCTGGGGTCTCCCACGTGGGTTCTGTCTCCCCAAGCACAACCTCAATGTGGATCCAGTCTGGACAGAAAAGCACACAATATCCCAGAGCACTCCAGGGCCTCAGCGGCTCAAAGGGGCATCAAGGCCTACCTAGGGGGCCTCTCTTCCCTAGGCCATACCCAGCCTGCACACTCTCTGTGGAGCAAGCTTCATTCCTGGAAGGGCCCAGGGGGTGGGCATGAGGGTCTCTTCGGGGCTCGGAACGTGCAGATAACAGAGGCTGTGGGACAACAGCAACATGAGACCCTGACAGGAGAGCTGTCGTTTCCCCTTTGGGAAGCAGGATGCTTGCGGCCCCCAGGCTGCGTGCCAATCCCCCTTGCTGCCTGGCTTCTGTTCACTGCTGGCTAGCGCTTCAGCAGCAGGTGAGCGTCTTGCCTAGAAACCGGGCGCTTGCCGTCCCTTGCTGGGAGCTCATGGCCCCACACACGTCCCTAGAGGGTGATGGCAACTTGGCTGAGAGCCAGCAGGTGAGCTGTAGTTCTCCATGCGGAGAGGCCTGCCGCGGGTTTCGAGAATCCTGAGTCAGGGCTGTGCTTCAAGTGGAGGGTGAGTTCCGAGGCTGGAGGAGGCTCGGAGTCACACTGGTTCCCAAGGGGGAACACTCATTGCCAAAAGTCTCTCCCGTGGCTCCAGTGCCCCCTTCCTGGGCCAGGGGCCCTTGGAAACCCCTCTGAATGGAAAGCCCAGCTCATCATCTGCCGGCCTCTCCTGCTGGCAGCGCTTGCGTTCGGCAGCCTTCAAACTGCTTCAGGAAGGCAGTTCCTTGGAGTCGGAGACTGGCAGGCTGGGCAGCCTGAGGGTGAGGCGTGCAGCTGCGTGAGGAATGCCCTGGGCTTAGCATTCACCCTGGGACGTCGTGCCTGGGTTCTGGGTACCTCGGAGAGAACCTCCACTCACTCTCCAAGCTGAGATCAACAGGCAGGAGTTCCCTGAGCAGCGCTAAACCACAGCCCCTCCCAGGCTGTCCCAAAACGTCCGTGCGGCCTACTCCCACTTCAGCCATACAACACATGCAGACCCTGGGGGGAGCAACGTTCAAGATGGAAGGTCCCACTTGCACGGCCTGTGTGTCTCTTCCACTGCTCAGAAGCTGCTGAGGCACAGGCTGAGTGTCCACATTCACCCTGAGGCCTGAAGGCCAAACGGTCATTACCCCAGGGCGAAGTGGGTTGGATGTGGCTCCTTGGCGGCTCGCCCAGCAGCCCTGCTGCTGGCCTTGCCTTCGCTGCTGGCAAACCTCTGGGAGGAAAAAGAGCGTCTCTGGCAAGAATCAAAAAGTGCTTGCCATCCCCTGGCTAGGAGCGCCTCCTACACCCCTCTTTGTGCGGCGAGCACACACATCAACTACTACCCTCCAAGGAAGCTGCAGCTTTCCAGCCAGAAAGGCCTGCAGCCCTTGCCGTGAAACCACAGTCAACAGGCTGTTGGACTGGGCCAAGTGCCTTGTAGGAGGCCTTGGACGCGCAGGGCTGCACTGTTTTCCGTTGGGGCACACCGTTGGGGAGAAGGCTCTGGCCTAGCCATCAGCGCACACCCTCCTAGCCAGAGGCCCTTGGGGTCCACTGGGTGGGCAGGCTGAAGGCGCGAGCAGGGCTTTGGTGCTTGCAGAGTCAATTTGGGCCCTGCTTTGGAAGGGTTTCAGGGACCCAGTTCGAGGGAGGCTTAGCTTCCCTGCTGTGGCACACCCAGGTCAGGTAGCCCAGCTGCCACCCTAAAGGCTCCCTGCTTTGCCCTCACCCTGGGGTCTCCCACGTGGGTTCTGTCTCCCCAAGCACAACCTCAATGTGGATCCAGTCTGGACAGAAAAGCACACAATATCCCAGAGCACTCCAGGGCCTCAGCGGCTCAAAGGGGCATCAAGGCCTACCTAGGGGGCCTCTCTTCCCTAGGCCATATCCAGCCTGCACACTCTCTGTGGAGCAAGCTTCATTGCTGGAAGGGCCCAGGGGGTGGGCATGAGGGTCTCTTCGGGGCTCGGAACGTGCGGATAACAGAGGCTGTGGGACAACAGCAACATGAGACCCTGACAGGAGAGCTGTCGTTTCCCCTTTGGGAAGCAGGATGCTTGCGGCCCCCAGGCTGCGTGCCAATCCCCCTTGCTGCCTGGCTTCTGTTCACTGCTGGCTAGCGCTTCTGCAGCAGGTGAGCGTCTTGCCTAGAAACCGGGCGCTTGCCGTCCCTTGCTGGGAGCTCATGGCCCCACACACGTCCCTAGAGGGTGATGGCAACTTGGCTGAGAGCCACCAGGTGAGCTGTAGTTCTCCATGCGGAGAGGCCTGCCGTGGGTTTCGAGAATCCTGAGTCAGGGCTGTGCTTCAAGCGGAGGGTGAGTTCCGAGGCTGGAGGAGGCTCGGAGTCACACTGGTTCCCAAGGGGGAACACTCATTGCCAAAAGTCTCTCCCGTGGCTCCAGTGCCCCCTTCCTGGGCCAGGGGCCCTTGGAAACCCCTCTGAATGGAAAGCCCAGCTCATCATCTGCCGGCCTCTCCTGCTGGCAGCGCTCGCGTTCGGCAGCCTTCAAACTGCTTCAGGAAGGCAGTTCCTTGGAGTCGGAGACTGGCAGGCTGGGCAGCCTGAGGGTGAGGCGTGCAGCTGCGTGAGGAAAGCCCTGGGCTTAGCATTCACCCTGGGACGTCGTGCCTGGGTTCTGGGTACCTCGGAGAGAACCTCCACTCACTCTCCAAGCTGAGATCAACAGGCAGGAGTTCCCTGAGCAGCGCTAAACCACAGCCCCTCCCAGGCTGTCCCAAGACGTCCGTGCGGCCTACTCCCACTTCAGCCATACAACACATGCAGACCCTGGGGGGAGCAACGTTCAAGATGGAAGGTCCCACTTGCACGGCCTGTGTGTCTCTTCCACTGCTCAGAAGCTGCTGAGGCACAGGCTGAGTGTCCACATTCACCCTGAGGCCTGAAGGCCAAACGGTCATTACCCCAGGGCGAAGTGGGTTGGATGTGGCTCCTTGGCGGCTCGCCCAGCAGCCCTGCTGCTGGCCTTGCCTTCGCTGCTGGCAAACCTCTGGGAGGAAAAAGAGCGTCTCTGGCAAGAATCAAAAAGTGCTTGCCATCCCCTGGCTAGGAGCGCCTCCTACACCCCTCTTTGTGCGGCGAGCACACACATCAACTACTACCCTCCAAGGAAGCTGCAGCTTTCCAGCCAGAAAGGCCTGCAGCCCTTGCCGTGAAACCACAGTCAACAGGCTGTTGGACTGGGCCAAGTGCCTTGTAGGAGGCCTTGGACGCGCAGGGCTGCACTGTTTTCCGTTGGGGCACACCGTTGGGGAGAAGGCTCTGGCCTAGCCATCAGCGCACACCCTCCTAGCCAGAGGCCCTTGGGGTCCACTGGGTGGGCAGGCTGAAGGCGCGAGCAGGGCTTTGGTGCTTGCAGAGTCAATTTGGGCCCTGCTTTGGAAGGGTTTCAGGGACCCAGTTCGAGGGAGGCTTAGCTTCCCTGCTGTGGCACACCCAGGTCAGGTAGCCCAGCTGCCACCCTAAAGGCTCCCTGCTTTGCCCTCACCCTGGGGTCTCCCACGTGGGTTCTGTCTCCCCAAGCACAACCTCAATGTGGATCCAGTCTGGACAGAAAAGCACACAATATCCCAGAGCACTCCAGGGCCTCAGCGGCTCAAAGGGGCATCAAGGCCTACCTAGGGGGCCTCTCTTCCCTAGGCCATACCCAGCCTGCACACTCTCTGTGGAGCAAGCTTCATTCCTGGAAGGGCCCAGGGGGTGGGCATGAGGGTCTCTTCGGGGCTCGGAACGTGCGGATAACAGAGGCTGTGGGACAACAGCAACATGAGACCCTGACAGGAGAGCTGTCGTTTCCCCTTTGGGAAGCAGGATGCTTGCGGCCCCCAGGCTGCGTGCCAATCCCCCTTGCTGCCTGGCTTCTGTTCACTGCTGGCTAGCGCTTCTGCAGCAGGTGAGCGTCTTGCCTAGAAACCGGGCGCTTGCCGTCCCTTGCTGGGAGCTCATGGCCCCACACACGTCCCTAGAGGGTGATGGCAACTTGGCTGAGAGCCAGCAGGTGAGCTGTAGTTCTCCATGCGGAGAGGCCTGCCGCGGGTTTCGAGAATCCTGAGTCAGGGCTGTGCTTCAAGCGGAGGGTGAGTTCCGAGGCTGGAGGAGGCTCGGAGTCACACTGGTTCCCAAGGGGGAACACTCATTGCCAAAAGTCTCTCCCGTGGCTCCAGTGCCCCCTTCCTGGGCCAGGGGCCCTTGGAAACCCCTCTGAATGGAAAGCCCAGCTCATCATCTGCCGGCCTCTCCTGCTGGCAGCACTCGTGTTCGGCAGCCTTCAAACTGCTTCAGGAAGGCAGTTCCTTGGAGTCGGAGACTGGCAGGCTGGGCAGCCTGAGGGTGAGGCGTGCAGCTGCGTGAGGAAAGCCCTGGGCTTAGCATTCACCCTGGGACGTCGTGCCTGGGTTCTGGGTACCTCGGAGAGAACCTCCACTCACTCTCCAAGCTGAGATCAACAGGCAGGAGTTCCCTGAGCAGCGCTAAACCACAGCCCCTCCCAGGCTGTCCCAAGACGTCCGTGCGGCCTACTCCCACTTCAGCCATACAACACATGCAGACCCTGGGGGGAGCAACGTTCAAGATGGAAGGTCCCACTTGCACGGCCTGTGTGTCTCTTCCACTGCTCAGAAGCTGCTGAGGCACAGGCTGAGTGTCCACATTCACCCTGAGGCCTGAAGGCCAAACGGTCATTACCCCAGGGCGAAGTGGGTTGGATGTGGCTCCTTGGCGGCTCGCCCAGCAGCCCTGCTGCTGGCCTTGCCTTCGCTGCTGGCAAACCTCTGGGAGGAAAAAGAGCGTCTCTGGCAAGAATCAAAAAGTGCTTGCCATCCCCTGGCTAGGAGCGCCTCCTACACCCCTCTTTGTGCGGCGAGCACACACATCAACTACTACCCTCCAAGGAAGCTGCAGCTTTCCAGCCAGAAAGGCCTGCAGCCCTTGCCGTGAAACCACAGTCAACAGGCTGTTGGACTGGGCCAAGTGCCTTGTAGGAGGCCTTGGACGCGCAGGGCTGCACTGTTTTCCGTTGGGGCACACCGTTGGGGAGAAGGCTCTGGCCTAGCCATCAGCGCACACCCTCCTAGCCAGAGGCCCTTGGGGTCCACTGGGTGGGCAGGCTGAAGGCGCGAGCAGGGCTTTGGTGCTTGCAGAGTCAATTTGGGCCCTGCTTTGGAAGGGTTTCAGGGACCCAGTTCGAGGGAGGCTTAGCTTCCCTGCTGTGGCACACCCAGGTCAGGTAGCCCAGCTGCCACCCTAAAGGCTCCCTGCTTTGCCCTCACCCTGGGGTCTCCCACGTGGGTTCTGTCTCCCCAAGCACAACCTCAATGTGGATCCAGTCTGGACAGAAAAGCACACAATATCCCAGAGCACTCCAGGGCCTCAGCGGCTCAAAGGGGCATCAAGGCCTACCTAGGGGGCCTCTCTTCCCTAGGCCATACCCAGCCTGCACACTCTCTGTGGAGCAAGCTTCATTGCTGGAAGGGCCCAGGGGGTGGGCATGAGGGTCTCTTCGGGGCTCGGAACGTGCGGATAACAGAGGCTGTGGGACAACAGCAACATGAGACCCTGACAGGAGAGCTGTCGTTTCCCCTTTGGGAAGCAGGATGCTTGCGGCCCCCAGGCTGCGTGCCAATCCCCCTTGCTGCCTGGCTTCTGTTCACTGCTGGCTAGCGCTTCTGCAGCAGGTGAGCGTCTTGCCTAGAAACCGGGCGCTTGCCGTCCCTTGCTGGGAGCTCATGGCCCCACACACGTCCCTAGAGGGTGATGGCAACTTGGCTGAGAGCCACCAGGTGAGCTGTAGTTCTCCATGCGGAGAGGCCTGCCGTGGGTTTCGAGAATCCTGAGTCAGGGCTGTGCTTCAAGCGGAGGGTGAGTTCCGAGGCTGGAGGAGGCTCGGAGTCACACTGGTTCCCAAGGGGGAACACTCATTGCCAAAAGTCTCTCCCGTGGCTCCAGTGCCCCCTTCCTGGGCCAGGGGCCCTTGGAAACCCCTCTGAATGGAAAGCCCAGCTCATCATCTGCCGGCCTCTCCTGCTGGCAGCGCTCGCGTTCGGCAGCCTTCAAACTGCTTCAGGAAGGCAGTTCCTTGGAGTCGGAGACTGGCAGGCTGGGCAGCCTGAGGGTGAGGCGTGCAGCTGCGTGAGGAAAGCCCTGGGCTTAGCATTCACCCTGGGACGTCGTGCCTGGGTTCTGGGTACCTCGGAGAGAACCTCCACTCACTCTCCAAGCTGAGATCAACAGGCAGGAGTTCCCTGAGCAGCGCTAAACCACAGCCCCTCCCAGGCTGTCCCAAGACGTCCGTGCGGCCTACTCCCACTTCAGCCATACAACACATGCAGACCCTGGGGGGAGCAACGTTCAAGATGGAAGGTCCCACTTGCACGGCCTGTGTGTCTCTTCCACTGCTCAGAAGCTGCTGAGGCACAGGCTGAGTGTCCACATTCACCCTGAGGCCTGAAGGCCAAACGGTCATTACCCCAGGGCGAAGTGGGTTGGATGTGGCTCCTTGGCGGCTCGCCCAGCAGCCCTGCTGCTGGCCTTGCCTTCGCTGCTGGCAAACCTCTGGGAGGAAAAAGAGCGTCTCTGGCAAGAATCAAAAAGTGCTTGCCATCCCCTGGCTAGGAGCGCCTCCTACACCCCTCTTTGTGCGGCGAGCACACACATCAACTACTACCCTCCAAGGAAGCTGCAGCTTTCCAGCCAGAAAGGCCTGCAGCCCTTGCCGTGAAACCACAGTCAACAGGCTGTTGGACTGGGCCAAGTGCCTTGTAGGAGGCCTTGGACGCGCAGGGCTGCACTGTTTTCCGTTGGGGCACACCGTTGGGGAGAAGGCTCTGGCCTAGCCATCAGCGCACACCCTCCTAGCCAGAGGCCCTTGGGGTCCACTGGGTGGGCAGGCTGAAGGCGCGAGCAGGGCTTTGGTGCTTGCAGAGTCAATTTGGGCCCTGCTTTGGAAGGGTTTCAGGGACCCAGTTCTAGGGAGGCTTAGCTTCCCTGCTGTGGCACACCCAGGTCAGGTAGCCCAGCTGCCACCCTAAAGGCTCCCTGCTTTGCCCTCACCCTGGGGTCTCCCACGTGGGTTCTGTCTCCCCAAGCACAACCTCAATGTGGATCCAGTCTGGACAGAAAAGCACACAATATCCCAGAGCACTCCAGGGCCTCAGCGGCTCAAAGGGGCATCAAGGCCTACCTAGGGGGCCTCTCTTCCCTAGGCCATACCCAGCCTGCACACTCTCTGTGGAGCAAGCTTCATTCCTGGAAGGGCCCAGGGGGTGGGCATGAGGGTCTCTTCGGGGCTCGGAACGTGCGGATAACAGAGGCTGTGGGACAACAGCAACATGAGACCCTGACAGGAGAGCTGTCGTTTCCCCTTTGGGAAGCAGGATGCTTGCGGCCCCCAGGCTGCGTGCCAATCCCCCTTGCTGCCTGGCTTCTGTTCACTGCTGGCTAGCGCTTCTGCAGCAGGTGAGCGTCTTGCCTAGAAACCGGGCGCTTGCCGTCCCTTGCTGGGAGCTCCTGGCCCCACACACGTCCCTAGAGGGTGATGGCAACTTGGCTGAGAGCCACCAGGTGAGCTGTAGTTCTCCATGCGGAGAGGCCTGCCGCGGGTTTCGAGAATCCTGAGTCAGGGCTGTGCTTCAAGCGGAGGGTGAGTTCCGAGGCTGGAGGAGGCTCGGAGTCACACTGGTTCCCAAGGGGGAACACTCATTGCCAAAAGTCTCTCCCGTGGCTCCAGTGCCCCCTTCCTGGGCCAGGGGCCCTTGGAAACCCCTCTGAATGGAAAGCCCAGCTCATCATCTGCCGGCCTCTCCTGCTGGCAGCACTCGTTTTCGGCAGCCTTCAAACTGCTTCAGGAAGGCAGTTCCTTGGAGTCGGAGACTGGCAGGCTGGGCAGCCTGAGGGTGAGGCGTGCAGCTGCGTGAGGAAAGCCCTGGGCTTAGCATTCACCCTGGGACGTCGTGCCTGGGTTCTGGGTACCTCGGAGAGAACCTCCACTCACTCTCCAAGCTGAGATCAACAGGCAGGAGTTCCCTGAGCAGCACTAAACCACAGCCCCTCCCAGGCTGTCCCAAGACGTCCGTGCGGCCTACTCCCACTTCAGCCATACAACACATGCAGACCCTGGGGGGAGCAACGTTCAAGATGGAAGGTCCCACTTGCACGGCCTGTGTGTCTCTTCCACTGCTCAGAAGCTGCTGAGGCACAGGCTGAGTGTCCACATTCACCCTGAGGCCTGAAGGCCAAACGGTCATTACCCCAGGGCGAAGTGGGTTGGATGTGGCTCCTTGGCGGCTCGCCCAGCAGCCCTGCTGCTGGCCTTGCCTTCGCTGCTGGCAAACCTCTGGGAGGAAAAAGAGCGTCTCTGGCAAGAATCAAAAAGTGCTTGCCATCCCCTGGCTAGGAGCGCCTCCTACACCCCTCTTTGTGCGGCGAGCACACACATCAACTACTACCCTCCAAGGAAGCTGCAGCTTTCCAGCCAGAAAGGCCTGCAGCCCTTGCCGTGAAACCACAGTCAACAGGCTGTTGGACTGGGCCAAGTGCCTTGTAGGAGGCCTTGGACGCGCAGGGCTGCACTGTTTTCCGTTGGGGCACACCGTTGGGGAGAAGGCTCTGGCCTAGCCATCAGCGCACACCCTCCTAGCCAGAGGCCCTTGGGGTCCACTGGGTGGGCAGGCTGAAGGCGCGAGCAGGGCTTTGGTGCTTGCAGAGTCAATTTGGGCCCTGCTTTGGAAGGGTTTCAGGGACCCAGTTCGAGGGAGGCTTAGCTTCCCTGCTGTGGCACACCCAGGTCAGGTAGCCCAGCTGCCACCCTAAAGGCTCCCTGCTTTGCCCTCACCCTGGGGTCTCCCACGTGGGTTCTGTCTCCCCAAGCACAACCTCAATGTGGATCCAGTCTGGACAGAAAAGCACACAATATCCCAGAGCACTCCAGGGCCTCAGCGGCTCAAAGGGGCATCAAGGCCTACCTAGGGGGCCTCTCTTCCCTAGGCCATACCCAGCCTGCACACTCTCTGTGGAGCAAGCTTCATTGCTGGAAGGGCCCAGGGGGTGGGCATGAGGGTCTCTTCGGGGCTCGGAACGTGCGGATAACAGAGGCTGTGGGACAACAGCAACATGAGACCCTGACAGGAGAGCTGTCGTTTCCCCTTTGGGAAGCAGGATGCTTGCGGCCCCCAGGCTGCGTGCCAATCCCCCTTGCTGCCTGGCTTCTGTTCACTGCTGGCTAGCGCTTCTGCAGCAGGTGAGCGTCTTGCCTAGAAACCGGGCGCTTGCCGTCCCTTGCTGGGAGCTCATGGCCCCACACACGTCCCTAGAGGGTGATGGCAACTTGGCTGAGAGCCACCAGGTGAGCTGTAGTTCTCCATGCGGTGAGGCCTGCCGTGGGTTTCGAGAATCCTGAGTCAGGGCTGTGCTTCAAGCGGAGGGTGAGTTCCGAGGCTGGAGGAGGCTCGGAGTCACACTGGTTCCCAAGGGGGAACACTCATTGCCAAAAGTCTCTCCCGTGGCTCCAGTGCCCCCTTCCTGGGCCAGGGGCCCTTGGAAACCCCTCTGAATGGAAAGCCCAGCTCATCATCTGCCGGCCTCTCCTGCTGGCAGCGCTCGCGTTCGGCAGCCTTCAAACTGCTTCAGGAAGGCAGTTCCTTGGAGTCGGAGACTGGCAGGCTGGGCAGCCTGAGGGTGAGGCGTGCAGCTGCGTGAGGAAAGCCCTGGGCTTAGCATTCACCCTGGGACGTCGTGCCTGGGTTCTGGGTACCTCGGAGAGAACCTCCACTCACTCTCCAAGCTGAGATCAACAGGCAGGAGTTCCCTGAGCAGCGCTAAACCACAGCCCCTCCCAGGCTGTCCCAAGACGTCCGTGCGGCCTACTCCCACTTCAGCCATACAACACATGCAGACCCTGGGGGGAGCAACGTTCAAGATGGAAGGTCCCACTTGCACGGCCTGTGTGTCTCTTCCACTGCTCAGAAGCTGCTGAGGCACAGGCTGAGTGTCCACATTCACCCTGAGGCCTGAAGGCCAAACGGTCATTACCCCAGGGCGAAGTGGGTTGGATGTGGCTCCTTGGCGGCTCGCCCAGCAGCCCTGCTGCTGGCCTTGCCTTCGCTGCTGGCAAACCTCTGGGAGGAAAAAGAGCGTCTCTGGCAAGAATCAAAAAGTGCTTGCCATCCCCTGGCTAGGAGCGCCTCCTACACCCCTCTTTGTGCGGCGAGCACACACATCAACTACTACCCTCCAAGGAAGCTGCAGCTTTCCAGCCAGAAAGGCCTGCAGCCCTTGCCGTGAAACCACAGTCAACAGGCTGTTGGACTGGGCCAAGTGCCTTGTAGGAGGCCTTGGACGCGCAGGGCTGCACTGTTTTCCGTTGGGGCACACCGTTGGGGAGAAGGCTCTGGCCTAGCCATCAGCGCACACCCTCCTAGCCAGAGGCCCTTGGGGTCCACTGGGTGGGCAGGCTGAAGGCGCGAGCAGGGCTTTGGTGCTTGCAGAGTCAATTTGGGCCCTGCTTTGGAAGGGTTTCAGGGACCCAGTTCGAGGGAGGCTTAGCTTCCCTGCTGTGGCACACCCAGGTCAGGTAGCCCAGCTGCCACCCTAAAGGCTCCCTGCTTTGCCCTCACCCTGGGGTCTCCCACGTGGGTTCTGTCTCCCCAAGCACAACCTCAATGTGGATCCAGTCTGGACAGAAAAGCACACAATATCCCAGAGCACTCCAGGGCCTCAGCGGCTCAAAGGGGCATCAAGGCCTACCTAGGGGGCCTCTCTTCCCTAGGCCATACCCAGCCTGCACACTCTCTGTGGAGCAAGCTTCATTCCTGGAAGGGCCCAGGGGGTGGGCATGAGGGTCTCTTCGGGGCTCGGAACGTGCGGATAACAGAGGCTGTGGGACAACAGCAACATGAGACCCTGACAGGAGAGCTGTCGTTTCCCCTTTGGGAAGCAGGATGCTTGCGGCCCCCAGGCTGCGTGCCAATCCCCCTTGCTGCCTGGCTTCTGTTCACTGCTGGCTAGCGCTTCTGCAGCAGGTGAGCGTCTTGCCTAGAAACCGGGCGCTTGCCGTCCCTTGCTGGGAGCTCCTGGCCCCACACACGTCCCTAGAGGGTGATGGCAACTTGGCTGAGAGCCACCAGGTGAGCTGTAGTTCTCCATGCGGAGAGGCCTGCCGCGGGTTTCGAGAATCCTGAGTCAGGGCTGTGCTTCAAGCGGAGGGTGAGTTCCGAGGCTGGAGGAGGCTCGGAGTCACACTGGTTCCCAAGGGGGAACACTCATTGCCAAAAGTCTCTCCCGTGGCTCCAGTGCCCCCTTCCTGGGCCTGGGGCCCTTGGAAAACCCTCTGAATGGAAAGCCCAGCTCATCATCTGCCGGCCTCTCTTGCTGGCAGCACTCGTGTTCGGCAGCCTTCAAACTGCTTCAGGAAGGCAGTTCCTTGGAGTCGGAGACTGGCAGGCTGGGCAGCCTGAGGGTGAGGCGTGCAGCTGCGTGAGGAAAGCCCTGGGCTTAGCATTCACCCTGGGACGTCGTGCCTGGGTTCTGGGTACCTCGGAGAGAACCTCCACTCACTCTCCAAGCTGAGATCAACAGGCAGGAGTTCCCTGAGCAGCGCTAAACCACAGCCCCTCCCAGGCTGTCCCAAGACGTCCGTGCGGCCTACTCCCACTTCAGCCATACAACACATGCAGACCCTGGGGGGAGCAACGTTCAAGATGGAAGGTCCCACTTGCACGGCCTGTGTGTCTCTTCCACTGCTCAGAAGCTGCTGAGGCACAGGCTGAGTGTCCACATTCACCCTGAGGCCTGAAGGCCAAACGGTCATTACCCCAGGGCGAAGTGGGTTGGATGTGGCTCCTTGGCGGCTCGCCCAGCAGCCCTGCTGCTGGCCTTGCCTTCGCTGCTGGCAAACCTCTGGGAGGAAAAAGAGCGTCTCTGGCAAGAATCAAAAAGTGCTTGCCATCCCCTGGCTAGGAGCGCCTCCTACACCCCTCTTTGTGCGGCGAGCACACACATCAACTACTACCCTCCAAGGAAGCTGCAGCTTTCCAGCCAGAAAGGCCTGCAGCCCTTGCCGTGAAACCACAGTCAACAGGCTGTTGGACTGGGCCAAGTGCCTTGTAGGAGGCCTTGGACGCGCAGGGCTGCACTGTTTTCCGTTGGGGCACACCGTTGGGGAGAAGGCTCTGGCCTAGCCATCAGCGCACACCCTCCTAGCCAGAGGCCCTTGGGGTCCACTGGGTGGGCAGGCTGAAGGCGCGAGCAGGGCTTTGGTGCTTGCAGAGTCAATTTGGGCCCTGCTTTGGAAGGGTTTCAGGGACCCAGTTCGAGGGAGGCTTAGCTTCCCTGCTGTGGCACACCCAGGTCAGGTAGCCCAGCTGCCACCCTAAAGGCTCCCTGCTTTGCCCTCACCCTGGGGTCTCCCACGTGGGTTCTGTCTCCCCAAGCACAACCTCAATGTGGATCCAGTCTGGACAGAAAAGCACACAATATCCCAGAGCACTCCAGGGCCTCAGCGGCTCAAAGGGGCATCAAGGCCTACCTAGGGGGCCTCTCTTCCCTAGGCCATACCCAGCCTGCACACTCTCTGTGGAGCAAGCTTCATTCCTGGAAGGGCCCAGGGGGTGGGCATGAGGGTCTCTTCGGGGCTCGGAACGTGCGGATAACAGAGGCTGTTGGACAACAGCAACATGAGACCCTGACAGGAGAGCTGTCGTTTCCCCTTTGGGAAGCAGGATGCTTGCGGCCCCCAGGCTGCGTGCCAATCCCCCTTGCTGCCTGGCTTCTGTTCACTGCTGGCTAGCGCTTCTGCAGCAGGTGAGCGTCTTGCCTAGAAACCGGGCACTTGCCGTCCCTTGCTGGGAGCTCATGGCCCCACACACGTCCCTAGAGGGTGATGGCAACTTGGCTGAGAGCCACCAGGTGAGCTGTAGTTCTCCATGCGGAGAGGCCTGCCGCGGGTTTCGAGAATCCTGAGTCAGGGCTGTGCTTCAAGCGGAGGGTGAGTTCCGAGGCTGGAGGAGGCTCGGAGTCACACTGGTTCCCAAGGGGGAACACTCATTGCCAAAAGTCTCTCCCGTGGCTCCAGTGCCCCCTTCCTGGGCCAGGGGCCCTTGGAAACCCCTCTGAATGGAAAGCCCAGCTCATCATCTGCCGGCCTCTCCTGCTGGCAGCGCTCGCGTTCGGCAGCCTTCAAACTGCTTCAGGAAGGCAGTTCCTTGGAGTCGGAGACTGGCAGGCTGGGCAGCCTGAGGGTGAGGCGTGCAGCTGCGTGAGGAAAGCCCTGGGCTTAGCATTCACCCTGGGACGTCGTGCCTGGGTTCTGGGTACCTCGGAGAGAACCTCCACTCACTCTCCAAGCTGAGATCAACAGGCAGGAGTTCCCTGAGCAGCGCTAAACCACAGCCCCTCCCAGGCTGTCCCAAGACGTCTGTGCGGCCTACTCCCACTTCAGCCATACAACACATGCAGACCCTGGGGGGAGCAACGTTCAAGATGGAAGGTCCCACTTGCACGGCCTGTGTGTCTCTTCCACTGCTCAGAAGCTGCTGAGGCACAGGCTGAGTGTCCACATTCACCCTGAGGCCTGAAGGCCAAACGGTCATTACCCCAGGGCGAAGTGGGTTGGATGTGGCTCCTTGGCGGCTCGCCCAGCAGCCCTGCTGCTGGCCTTGCCTTCGCTGCTGGCAAACCTCTGGGAGGAAAAAGAGCGTCTCTGGCAAGAATCAAAAAGTGCTTGCCATCCCCTGGCTAGGAGCGCCTCCTACACCCCTCTTGGTGCGGCGAGCACACACATCAACTACTACCCTCCAAGGAAGCTGCAGCTTTCCAGCCAGAAAGGCCTGCAGCCCTTGCCGTGAAACCACAGTCAACAGGCTGTTGGACTGGGCCAAGTGCCTTGTAGGAGGCCTTGGACGCGCAGGGCTGCACTGTTTTCCGTTGGGGCACACCGTTGGGGAGAAGGCTCTGGCCTAGCCATCAGCGCACACCCTCCTAGCCAGAGGCCCTTGGGGTCCACTGGGTGGGCAGGCTGAAGGCGCGAGCAGGGCTTTGGTGCTTGCAGAGTCAATTTGGGCCCTGCTTTGGAAGGGTTTCAGGGACCCAGTTCGAGGGAGGCTTAGCTTCCCTGCTGTGGCACACCCAGGTCAGGTAGCCCAGCTGCCACCCTAAAGGCTCCCTGCTTTGCCCTCACCCTGGGGTCTCCCACGTGGGTTCTGTCTCCCCAAGCACAACCTCAATGTGGATCCAGTCTGGACAGAAAAGCACACAATATCCCAGAGCACTCCAGGGCCTCAGCGGCTCAAAGGGGCATCAAGGCCTACCTAGGGGGCCTCTCTTCCCTAGGCCATACCCAGCCTGCACACTCTCTGTGGAGCAAGCTTCATTCCTGGAAGGGCCCAGGGGGTGGGCATGAGGGTCTCTTCGGGGCTCGGAACGTGCGGATAACAGAGGCTGTGGGACAACAGCAACATGAGACCCTGACAGGAGAGCTGTCGTTTCCCCTTTCGGAAGCAGGATGCTTGCGGCCCCCAGGCTGCGTGCCAATCCCCCTTGCTGCCTGGCTTCTGTTCACTGCTGGCTAGCGCTTCTGCAGCAGGTGAGCGTCTTGCCTAGAAACCGGGCGCTTGCCGTCCCTTGCTGGGAGCTCATGGCCCCACACACGTCCCTAGAGGGTGATGGCAACTTGGCTGAGAGCCACCAGGTGAGCTGTAGTTCTCCATGCGGAGAGGCCTGCCGTGGGTTTCGAGAATCCTGAGTCAGGGCTGTGCTTCAAGCGGAGGGTGAGTTCCGAGGCTGGAGGAGGCTCGGAGTCACACTGGTTCCCAAGGGGGAACACTCATTGCCAAAAGTCTCTCCCGTGGCTCCAGTGCCCCCTTCCTGGGCCAGGGGCCCTTGGAAACCCCTCTGAATGGAAAGCCCAGCTCATCATCTGCCGGCCTCTCCTGCTGGCAGCGCTCGCGTTCGGCAGCCTTCAAACTGCTTCAGGAAGGCAGTTCCTTGGAGTCGGAGACTGGCAGGCTGGGCAGCCTGAGGGTGAGGCGTGCAGCTGCGTGAGGAAAGCCCTGGGCTTAGCATTCACCCTGGGACGTCGTGCCTGGGTTCTGGGTACCTCGGAGAGAACCTCCACTCACTCTCCAAGCTGAGATCAACAGGCAGGAGTTCCCTGAGCAGCGCTAAACCACAGCCCCTCCCAGGCTGTCCCAAGACGTCCGTGCGGCCTACTCCCACTTCAGCCATACAACACATGCAGACCCTGGGGGGAGCAACGTTCAAGATGGAAGGTCCCACTTGCACGGCCTGTGTGTCTCTTCCACTGCTCAGAAGCTGCTGAGGCACAGGCTGAGTGTCCACATTCACCCTGAGGCCTGAAGGCCAAACGGTCATTACCCCAGGGCGAAGTGGGTTGGATGTGGCTCCTTGGCGGCTCGCCCAGCAGCCCTGCTGCTGGCCTTGCCTTCGCTGCTGGCAAACCTCTGGGAGGAAAAAGAGCGTCTCTGGCAAGAATCAAAAAGTGCTTGCCATCCCCTGGCTAGGAGCGCCTCCTACACCCCTCTTTGTGCGGCGAGCACACACATCAACTACTACCCTCCAAGGAAGCTGCAGCTTTCCAGCCAGAAAGGCCTGCAGCCCTTGCCGTGAAACCACAGTCAACAGGCTGTTGGACTGGGCCAAGTGCCTTGTAGGAGGCCTTGGACGCGCAGGGCTGCACTGTTTTCCGTTGGGGCACACCGTTGGGGAGAAGGCTCTGGCCTAGCCATCAGCGCACACCCTCCTAGCCAGAGGCCCTTGGGGTCCACTGGGTGGGCAGGCTGAAGGCGCGAGCAGGGCTTTGGTGCTTGCAGAGTCAATTTGGGCCCTGCTTTGGAAGGGTTTCAGGGACCCAGTTCGAGGGAGGCTTAGCTTCCCTGCTGTGGCACACCCAGGTCAGGTAGCCCAGCTGCCACCCTAAAGGCTCCCTGCTTTGCCCTCACCCTGGGGTCTCCCACGTGGGTTCTGTCTCCCCAAGCACAACCTCAATGTGGATCCAGTCTGGACAGAAAAGCACACAATATCCCAGAGCACTCCAGGGCCTCAGCGGCTCAAAGGGGCATCAAGGCCTACCTAGGGGGCCTCTCTTCCCTAGGCCATACCCAGCCTGCACACTCTCTGTGGAGCAAGCTTCATTCCTGGAAGGGCCCAGGGGGTGGGCATGAGGGTCTCTTCGGGGCTCGGAACGTGCGGATAACAGAGGCTGTGGGACAACAGCAACATGAGACCCTGACAGGAGAGCTGTCGTTTCCCCTTTGGGAAGCAGGATGCTTGCGGCCCCCAGGCTGCGTGCCAATCCCCCTTGCTGCCTGGCTTCTGTTCACTGCTGGCTAGCGCTTCTGCAGCAGGTGAGCGTCTTGCCTAGAAACCGGGCGCTTGCCGTCCCTTGCTGGGAGCTCATGGCCCCACACACGTCCCTAGAGGGTGATGGCAACTTGGCTGAGAGCCACCAGGTGAGCTGTAGTTCTCCATGCGGAGAGGCCTGCCGCGGGTTTCGAGAATCCTGAGTCAGGGCTGTGCTTCAAGCGGAGGGTGAGTTCCGAGGCTGGAGGAGGCTCGGAGTCACACTGGTTCCCAAGGGGGAACACTCATTGCCAAAAGTCTCTCCCGTGGCTCCAGTGCCCCCTTCCTGGGCCAGGGGCCCTTGGAAAGCCCTCTGAATGGAAAGCCCAGCTCATCATCTGCCGGCCTCTCCTGCTGGCAGCGCTCGCGTTCGGCAGCCTTCAAACTGCTTCAGGAAGGCAGTTCCTTGGAGTCGGAGACTGGCAGGCTGGGCAGCCTGAGGGTGAGGCGTGCAGCTGCGTGAGGAAAGCCCTGGGCTTAGCATTCACCCTGGGACGTCGTGCCTGGGTTCTGGGTACCTCGGAGAGAACCTCCACTCACTCTCCAAGCTGAGATCAACAGGCAGGAGTTCCCTGAGCAGCGCTAAACCACAGCCCCTCCCAGGCTGTCCCAAGACGTCCGTGCGGCCTACTCCCACTTCAGCCATACAACACATGCAGACCCTGGGGGGAGCAACGTTCAAGATGGAAGGTCCCACTTGCACGGCCTGTGTGTCTCTTCCACTGCTCAGAAGCTGCTGAGGCACAGGCTGAGTGTCCACATTCACCCTGAGGCCTGAAGGCCAAACGGTCATTACCCCAGGGCGAAGTGGGTTGGATGTGGCTCCTTGGCGGCTCGCCCAGCAGCCCTGCTGCTGGCCTTGCCTTCGCTGCTGGCAAACCTCTGGGAGGAAAAAGAGCGTCTCTGGCAAGAATCAAAAAGTGCTTGCCATCCCCTGGCTAGGAGCGCCTCCTACACCCCTCTTTGTGCGGCGAGCACACACATCAACTACTACCCTCCAAGGAAGCTGCAGCTTTCCAGCCAGAAAGGCCTGCAGCCCTTGCCGTGAAACCACAGTCAACAGGCTGTTGGACTGGGCCAAGTGCCTTGTAGGAGGCCTTGGACGCGCAGGGCTGCACTGTTTTCCGTTGGGGCACACCGTTGGGGAGAAGGCTCTGGCCTAGCCATCAGCGCACACCCTCCTAGCCAGAGGCCCTTGGGGTCCACTGGGTGGGCAGGCTGAAGGCGCGAGCAGGGCTTTGGTGCTTGCAGAGTCAATTTGGGCCCTGCTTTGGAAGGGTTTCAGGGACCCAGTTCGAGGGAGGCTTAGCTTCCCTGCTGTGGCACACCCAGGTCAGGTAGCCCAGCTGCCACCCTAAAGGCTCCCTGCTTTGCCCTCACCCTGGGGTCTCCCACGTGGGTTCTGTCTCCCCAAGCACAACCTCAATGTGGATCCAGTCTGGACAGAAAAGCACACAATATCCCAGAGCACTCCAGGGCCTCAGCGGCTCAAAGGGGCATCAAGGCCTACCTAGGGGGCCTCTCTTCCCTAGGCCATACCCAGCCTGCACACTCTCTGTGGAGCAAGCTTCATTCCTGGAAGGGCCCAGGGGGTGGGCATGAGGGTCTCTTCGGGGCTCGGAACGTGCGGATAACAGAGGCTGTGGGACAACAGCAACATGAGACCCTGACAGGAGAGCTGTCGTTTCCCCTTTGGGAAGCAGGATGCTTGCGGCCCCCAGGCTGCGTGCCAATCCCCCTTGCTGCCTGGCTTCTGTTCACTGCTGGCTAGCGCTTCTGCAGCAGGTGAGCGTCTTGCCTAGAAACCGGGCGCTTGCCGTCCCTTGCTGGGAGCTCATGGCCCCACACACGTCCCTAGAGGGTGATGGCAACTTGGCTGAGAGCCACCAGGTGAGCTGTAGTTCTCCATGCGGAGAGGCCTGCCGCGGGTTTCGAGAATCCTGAGTCAGGGCTGTGCTTCAAGCGGAGGGTGAGTTCCGAGGCTGGAGGAGGCTCGGAGTCACACTGGTTCCCAAGGGGGAACACTCATTGCCAAAAGTCTCTCCCGTGGCTCCAGTGCCCCCTTCCTGGGCCAGGGGCCCTTGGAAACCCCTCTGAATGGAAAGCCCAGCTCATCATCTGCCGGCCTCTCCTGCTGGCAGCGCTCGCGTTCGGCAGCCTTCAAACTGCTTCAGGAAGGCAGTTCCTTGGAGTCGGAGACTGGCAGGCTGGGCAGCCTGAGGGTGAGGCGTGCAGCTGCGTGAGGAAAGCCCTGGGCTTAGCATTCACCCTGGGACGTCGTGCCTGGGTTCTGGGTACCTCGGAGAGAACCTCCACTCACTCTCCAAGCTGAGATCAACAGGCAGGAGTTCCCTGAGCAGCGCTAAACCACAGCCCCTCCCAGGCTGTCCCAAGACGTCCGTGCGGCCTACTCCCACTTCAGCCATACAACACATGCAGACCCTGGGGGGAGCAACGTTCAAGATGGAAGGTCCCACTTGCACGGCCTGTGTGTCTCTTCCACTGCTCAGAAGCTGCTGAGGCACAGGCTGAGTGTCCACATTCACCCTGAGGCCTGAAGGCCAAACGGTCATTACCCCAGGGCGAAGTGGGTTGGATGTGGCTCCTTGGCGGCTCGCCCAGCAGCCCTGCTGCTGGCCTTGCCTTCGCTGCTGGCAAACCTCTGGGAGGAAAAAGAGCGTCTCTGGCAAGAATCAAAAAGTGCTTGCCATCCCCTGGCTAGGAGCGCCTCCTACACCCCTCTTTGTGCAGCGAGCACACACATCAACTACTACCCTCCAAGGAAGCTGCAGCTTTCCAGCCAGAAAGGCCTGCAGCCCTTGCCGTGAAACCACAGTCAACAGGCTGTTGGACTGGGCCAAGTGCCTTGTAGGAGGCCTTGGACGCGCAGGGCTGCACTGTTTTCCGTTGGGGCACACCGTTGGGGAGAAGGCTCTGGCCTAGCCATCAGCGCACACCCTCCTAGCCAGAGGCCCTTGGGGTCCACTGGGTGGGCAGGCTGAAGGCGCAAGCAGGGCTTTGGTGCTTGCAGAGTCAATTTGGGCCCTGCTTTGGAAGGGTTTCAGGGACCCAGTTCGAGGGAGGCTTAGCTTCCCTGCTGTGGCACACCCAGGTCAGGTAGCCCAGCTGCCACCCTAAAGGCTCCCTGCTTTGCCCTCACCCTGGGGTCTCCCACGTGGGTTCTGTCTCCCCAAGCACAACCTCAATGTGGATCCAGTCTGGACAGAAAAGCACACAATATCCCAGAGCACTCCAGGGCCTCAGCGGCTCAAAGGGGCATCAAGGCCTACCTAGGGGGCCTCTCTTCCCTAGGCCATACCCAGCCTGCACACTCTCTGTGGAGCAAGCTTCATTGCTGGAAGGGCCCAGGGGGTGGGCATGAGGGTCTCTTCGGGGCTCGGAACGTGCGGATAACAGAGGCTGTGGGACAACAGCAACATGAGACCCTGACAGGAGAGCTGTCGTTTCCCCTTTGGGAAGCAGGATGCTTGCGGCCCCCAGGCTGCGTGCCAATCCCCCTTGCTGCCTGGCTTCTGTTCACTGCTGGCTAGCGCTTCTGCAGCAGGTGAGCGTCTTGCCTAGAAACCGGGCGCTTGCCGTCCCTTGCTGGGAGCTCATGGCCCCACACACGTCCCTAGAGGGTGATGGCAACTTGGCTGAGAGCCACCAGGTGAGCTGTAGTTCTCCATGCGGAGAGGCCTGCCGCGGGTTTCGAGAATCCTGAGTCAGGGCTGTGCTTCAAGCGGAGGGTGAGTTCCGAGGCTGGGGAGGCTCGGAGTCACACTGGTTCCCAAGGGGGAACACTCATTGCCAAAAGTCTCTCCCGTGGCTCCAGTGCCCCCTTCCTGGGCCAGGGGCCCTTGGAAACCCCTCTGAATGGAAAGCCCAGCTCATCATCTGCCGGCCTCTCCTGCTGGCAGCGCTCGCGTTCGGCAGCCTTCAAACTGCTTCAGGAAGGCAGTTCCTTGGAGTCGGAGACTGGCAGGCTGGGCAGCCTGAGGGTGAGGCGTGCAGCTGCGTGAGGAAAGCCCTGGGCTTAGCATTCACCCTGGGACATCGTGCCTGGGTTCTGGGTACCTCGGAGAGAACCTCCACTCACTCTCCAAGCTGAGATCAACAGGCAGGAGTTCCCTGAGCAGCGCTAAACCACAGCCCCTCCCAGGCTGTCCCAAGACGTCCGTGCGGCCTACTCCCACTTCAGCCATACAACACATGCAGACCCTGGGGGGAGCAACGTTCAAGATGGAAGGTCCCACTTGCACGGCCTGTGTGTCTCTTCCACTGCTCAGAAGCTGCTGAGGCACAGGCTGAGTGTCCACATTCACCCTGAGGCCTGAAGGCCAAACGGTCATTACCCCAGGGCGAAGTGGGTTGGATGTGGCCCCTTGGCGGCTCGCCCAGCAGCCCTGCTGCTGGCCTTGCCTTCGCTGCTGGCAAACCTCTGGGAGGAAAAAGAGCGTCTCTGGCAAGAATCAAAAAGTGCTTGCCATCCCCTGGCTAGGAGCGCCTCCTACACCCCTCTTTGTGCGGCGAGCACACACATCAACTACTACCCTCCAAGGAAGCTGCAGCTTTCCAGCCAGAAAGGCCTGCAGCCCTTGCCGTGAAACCACAGTCAACAGGCTGTTGGACTGGGCCAAGTGCCTTGTAGGAGGCCTTGGACGCGCAGGGCTGCACTGTTTTCCGTTGGGGCACACCGTTGGGGAGAAGGCTCTGGCCTAGCCATCAGCGCACACCCTCCTAGCCAGAGGCCCTTGGGGTCCACTGGGTGGGCAGGCTGAAGGCGCGAGCAGGGCTTTGGTGCTTGCAGAGTCAATTTGGGCCCTGCTTTGGAAGGGTTTCAGGGACCCAGTTCGAGGGAGGCTTAGCTTCCCTGCTGTGGCACACCCAGGTCAGGTAGCCCAGCTGCCACCCTAAAGGCTCCCTGCTTTGCCCTCACCCTGGGGTCTCCCACGTGGGTTCTGTCTCCCCAAGCACAACCTCAATGTGGATCCAGTCTGGACAGAAAAGCACACAATATCCCAGAGCACTCCAGGGCCTCAGCGGCTCAAAGGGGCATCAAGGCCTACCTAGGGGGCCTCTCTTCCCTAGGCCATACCCAGCCTGCACACTCTCTGTGGAGCAAGCTTCATTCCTGGAAGGGCCCAGGGGGTGGGCATGAGGGTCTCTTCGGGGCTCGGAACGTGCGGATAACAGAGGCTGTGGGACAACAGCAACATGAGACCCTGACAGGAGAGCTGTCGTTTCCCCTTTGGGAAGCAGGATGCTTGCGGCCCCCAGGCTGCGTGCCAATCCCCCTTGCTGCCTGGCTTCTGTTCACTGCTGGCTAGCGCTTCTGCAGCAGGTGAGCGTCTTGCCTAGAAACCGGGCGCTTGCCGTCCCTTGCTGGGAGCTCATGGCCCCACACACGTCCCTAGAGGGTGATGGCAACTTGGCTGAGAGCCACCAGGTGAGCTGTAGTTCTCCATGCGGAGAGGCCTGCCGTGGGTTTCGAGAATCCTGAGTCAGGGCTGTGCTTCAAGCGGAGGGTGAGTTCCGAGGCTGGAGGAGGCTCGGAGTCACACTGGTTCCCAAGGGGGAACACTCATTGCCAAAAGTCTCTCCCGTGGCTCCAGTGCCCCCTTCCTGGGCCAGGGGCCCTTGGAAAGCCCTCTGAATGGAAAGCCCAGCTCATCATCTGCCGGCCTCTCCTGCTGGCAGCGCTCGCGTTCGGCAGCCTTCAAACTGCTTCAGGAAGGCAGTTCCTTGGAGTCGGAGACTGGCAGGCTGGGCAGCCTGAGGGTGAGGCGTGCAGCTGCGTGAGGAAAGCCCTGGGCTTAGCATTCACCCTGGGACGTCGTGCCTGGGTTCTGGGTACCTCGGAGAGAACCTCCACTCACTCTCCAAGCTGAGATCAACAGGCAGGAGTTCCCTGAGCAGCGCTAAACCACAGCCCCTCCCAGGCTGTCCCAAGACGTCCGTGCGGCCTACTCCCACTTCAGCCATACAACACATGCAGACCCTGGGGGGAGCAACGTTCAAGATGGAAGGTCCCACTTGCACGGCCTGTGTGTCTCTTCCACTGCTCAGAAGCTGCTGAGGCACAGGCTGAGTGTCCACATTCACCCTGAGGCCTGAAGGCCAAACGGTCATTACCCCAGGGCGAAGTGGGTTGGATGTGGCTCCTTGGCGGCTCGCCCAGCAGCCCTGCTGCTGGCCTTGCCTTCGCTGCTGGCAAACCTCTGGGAGGAAAAAGAGCGTCTCTGGCAAGAATCAAAAAGTGCTTGCCATCCCCTGGCTAGGAGCGCCTCCTACACCCCTCTTTGTGCGGCGAGCACACACATCAACTACTACCCTCCAAGGAAGCTGCAGCTTTCCAGCCAGAAAGGCCTGCAGCCCTTGCCGTGAAACCACAGTCAACAGGCTGTTGGACTGGGCCAAGTGCCTTGTAGGAGGCCTTGGACGCGCAGGGCTGCACTGTTTTCCGTTGGGGCACACCGTTGGGGAGAAGGCTCTGGCCTAGCCATCAGCGCACACCCTCCTAGCCAGAGGCCCTTGGGGTCCACTGGGTGGGCAGGCTGAAGGCGCGAGCAGGGCTTTGGTGCTTGCAGAGTCAATTTGGGCCCTGCTTTGGAAGGGTTTCAGGGACCCAGTTCGAGGGAGGCTTAGCTTCCCTGCTGTGGCACACCCAGGTCAGGTAGCCCAGCTGCCACCCTAAAGGCTCCCTGCTTTGCCCTCACCCTGGGGTCTCCCACGTGGGTTCTGTCTCCCCAAGCACAACCTCAATGTGGATCCAGTCTGGACAGAAAAGCACACAATATCCCAGAGCACTCCAGGGCCTCAGCGGCTCAAAGGGGCATCAAGGCCTACCTAGGGGGCCTCTCTTCCCTAGGCCATACCCAGCCTGCACACTCTCTGTGGAGCAAGCTTCATTCCTGGAAGGGCCCAGGGGGTGGGCATGAGGGTCTCTTCGGGGCTCGGAACGTGCGGATAACAGAGGCTGTGGGACAACAGCAACATGAGACCCTGACAGGAGAGCTGTCGTTTCCCCTTTGGGAAGCAGGATGCTTGCGGCCCCCAGGCTGCGTGCCAATCCCCCTTGCTGCCTGGCTTCTGTTCACTGCTGGCTAGCGCTTCTGCAGCAGGTGAGCGTCTTGCCTAGAAACCGGGCGCTTGCCGTCCCTTGCTGGGAGCTCATGGCCCCACACACGTCCCTAGAGGGTGATGGCAACTTGGCTGAGAGCCACCAGGTGAGCTGTAGTTCTCCATGCGGAGAGGCCTGCCGCGGGTTTCGAGAATCCTGAGTCAGGGCTGTGCTTCAAGCGGAGGGTGAGTTCCGAGGCTGGAGGAGGCTCGGAGTCACACTGGTTCCCAAGGGGGAACACTCATTGCCAAAAGTCTCTCCCGTGGCTCCAGTGCCCCCTTCCTGGGCCAGGGGCCCTTGGAAAGCCCTCTGAATGGAAAGCCCAGCTCATCATCTGCCGGCCTCTCCTGCTGGCAGCGCTCGCGTTCGGCAGCCTTCAAACTGCTTCAGGAAGGCAGTTCCTTGGAGTCGGAGACTGGCAGGCTGGGCAGCCTGAGGGTGAGGCGTGCAGCTGCGTGAGGAAAGCCCTGGGCTTAGCATTCACCCTGGGACGTCGTGCCTGGGTTCTGGGTACCTCGGAGAGAACCTCCACTCACTCTCCAAGCTGAGATCAACAGGCAGGAGTTCCCTGAGCAGCGCTAAACCACAGCCCCTCCCAGGCTGTCCCAAGACGTCCGTGCGGCCTACTCCCACTTCAGCCATACAACACATGCAGACCCTGGGGGGAGCAACGTTCAAGATGGAAGGTCCCACTTGCACGGCCTGTGTGTCTCTTCCACTGCTCAGAAGCTGCTGAGGCACAGGCTGAGTGTCCACATTCACCCTGAGGCCTGAAGGCCAAACGGTCATTACCCCAGGGCGAAGTGGGTTGGATGTGGCTCCTTGGCGGCTCGCCCAGCAGCCCTGCTGCTGGCCTTGCCTTCGCTGCTGGCAAACCTCTGGGAGGAAAAAGAGCGTCTCTGGCAAGAATCAAAAAGTGCTTGCCATCCCCTGGCTAGGAGCGCCTCCTACACCCCTCTTTGTGCGGCGAGCACACACATCAACTACTACCCTCCAAGGAAGCTGCAGCTTTCCAGCCAGAAAGGCCTGCAGCCCTTGCCGTGAAACCACAGTCAACAGGCTGTTGGACTGGGCCAAGTGCCTTGTAGGAGGCCTTGGACGCGCAGGGCTGCACTGTTTTCCGTTGGGGCACACCGTTGGGGAGAAGGCTCTGGCCTAGCCATCAGCGCACACCCTCCTAGCCAGAGGCCCTTGGGGTCCACTGGGTGGGCAGGCTGAAGGCGCGAGCAGGGCTTTGGTGCTTGCAGAGTCAATTTGGGCCCTGCTTTGGAAGGGTTTCAGGGACCCAGTTCGAGGGAGGCTTAGCTTCCCTGCTGTGGCACACCCAGGTCAGGTAGCCCAGCTGCCACCCTAAAGGCTCCCTGCTTTGCCCTCACCCTGGGGTCTCCCACGTGGGTTCTGTCTCCCCAAGCACAACCTCAATGTGGATCCAGTCTGGACAGAAAAGCACACAATATCCCAGAGCACTCCAGGGCCTCAGCGGCTCAAAGGGGCATCAAGGCCTACCTAGGGGGCCTCTCTTCCCTAGGCCATACCCAGCCTGCACACTCTCTGTGGAGCAAGCTTCATTCCTGGAAGGGCCCAGGGGGTGGGCATGAGGGTCTCTTCGGGGCTCGGAACGTGCGGATAACAGAGGCTGTGGGACAACAGCAACATGAGACCCTGACAGGAGAGCTGTCGTTTCCCCTTTGGGAAGCAGGATGCTTGCGGCCCCCAGGCTGCGTGCCAATCCCCCTTGCTGCCTGGCTTCTGTTCACTGCTGGCTAGCGCTTCTGCAGCAGGTGAGCGTCTTGCCTAGAAACCGGGCGCTTGCCGTCCCTTGCTGGGAGCTCATGGCCCCACACACGTCCCTAGAGGGTGATGGCAACTTGGCTGAGAGCCACCAGGTGAGCTGTAGTTCTCCATGCGGAGAGGCCTGCCGCGGGTTTCGAGAATCCTGAGTCAGGGCTGTGCTTCAAGCGGAGGGTGAGTTCCGAGGCTGGAGGAGGCTCGGAGTCACACTGGTTCCCAAGGGGGAACACTCATTGCCAAAAGTCTCTCCCGTGGCTCCAGTGCCCCCTTCCTGGGCCAGGGGCCCTTGGAAAGCCCTCTGAATGGAAAGCCCAGCTCATCATCTGCCGGCCTCTCCTGCTGGCAGCGCTCGCGTTCGGCAGCCTTCAAACTGCTTCAGGAAGGCAGTTCCTTGGAGTCGGAGACTGGCAGGCTGGGCAGCCTGAGGGTGAGGCGTGCAGCTGCGTGAGGAAAGCCCTGGGCTTAGCATTCACCCTGGGACGTCGTGCCTGGGTTCTGGGTACCTCGGAGAGAACCTCCACTCACTCTCCAAGCTGAGATCAACAGGCAGGAGTTCCCTGAGCAGCGCTAAACCACAGCCCCTCCCAGGCTGTCCCAAGACGTCCGTGCGGCCTACTCCCACTTCAGCCATACAACACATGCAGACCCTGGGGGGAGCAACGTTCAAGATGGAAGGTCCCACTTGCACGGCCTGTGTGTCTCTTCCACTGCTCAGAAGCTGCTGAGGCACAGGCTGAGTGTCCACATTCACCCTGAGGCCTGAAGGCCAAACGGTCATTACCCCAGGGCGAAGTGGGTTGGATGTGGCTCCTTGGCGGCTCGCCCAGCAGCCCTGCTGCTGGCCTTGCCTTCGCTGCTGGCAAACCTCTGGGAGGAAAAAGAGCGTCTCTGGCAAGAATCAAAAAGTGCTTGCCATCCCCTGGCTAGGAGCGCCTCCTACACCCCTCTTTGTGCAGCGAGCACACACATCAACTACTACCCTCCAAGGAAGCTGCAGCTTTCCAGCCAGAAAGGCCTGCAGCCCTTGCCGTGAAACCACAGTCAACAGGCTGTTGGACTGGGCCAAGTGCCTTGTAGGAGGCCTTGGACGCGCAGGGCTGCACTGTTTTCCGTTGGGGCACACCGTTGGGGAGAAGGCTCTGGCCTAGCCATCAGCGCACACCCTCCTAGCCAGAGGCCCTTGGGGTCCACTGGGTGGGCAGGCTGAAGGCGCAAGCAGGGCTTTGGTGCTTGCAGAGTCAATTTGGGCCCTGCTTTGGAAGGGTTTCAGGGACCCAGTTCGAGGGAGGCTTAGCTTCCCTGCTGTGGCACACCCAGGTCAGGTAGCCCAGCTGCCACCCTAAAGGCTCCCTGCTTTGCCCTCACCCTGGGGTCTCCCACGTGGGTTCTGTCTCCCCAAGCACAACCTCAATGTGGATCCAGTCTGGACAGAAAAGCACACAATATCCCAGAGCACTCCAGGGCCTCAGCGGCTCAAAGGGGCATCAAGGCCTACCTAGGGGGCCTCTCTTCCCTAGGCCATACCCAGCCTGCACACTCTCTGTGGAGCAAGCTTCATTGCTGGAAGGGCCCAGGGGGTGGGCATGAGGGTCTCTTCGGGGCTCGGAACGTGCGGATAACAGAGGCTGTGGGACAACAGCAACATGAGACCCTGACAGGAGAGCTGTCGTTTCCCCTTTGGGAAGCAGGATGCTTGCGGCCCCCAGGCTGCGTGCCAATCCCCCTTGCTGCCTGGCTTCTGTTCACTGCTGGCTAGCGCTTCTGCAGCAGGTGAGCGTCTTGCCTAGAAACCGGGCGCTTGCCGTCCCTTGCTGGGAGCTCATGGCCCCACACACGTCCCTAGAGGGTGATGGCAACTTGGCTGAGAGCCACCAGGTGAGCTGTAGTTCTCCATGCGGAGAGGCCTGCCGCGGGTTTCGAGAATCCTGAGTCAGGGCTGTGCTTCAAGCGGAGGGTGAGTTCCGAGGCTGGGGAGGCTCGGAGTCACACTGGTTCCCAAGGGGGAACACTCATTGCCAAAAGTCTCTCCCGTGGCTCCAGTGCCCCCTTCCTGGGCCAGGGGCCCTTGGAAACCCCTCTGAATGGAAAGCCCAGCTCATCATCTGCCGGCCTCTCCTGCTGGCAGCGCTCGCGTTCGGCAGCCTTCAAACTGCTTCAGGAAGGCAGTTCCTTGGAGTCGGAGACTGGCAGGCTGGGCAGCCTGAGGGTGAGGCGTGCAGCTGCGTGAGGAAAGCCCTGGGCTTAGCATTCACCCTGGGACATCGTGCCTGGGTTCTGGGTACCTCGGAGAGAACCTCCACTCACTCTCCAAGCTGAGATCAACAGGCAGGAGTTCCCTGAGCAGCGCTAAACCACAGCCCCTCCCAGGCTGTCCCAAGACGTCCGTGCGGCCTACTCCCACTTCAGCCATACAACACATGCAGACCCTGGGGGGAGCAACGTTCAAGATGGAAGGTCCCACTTGCACGGCCTGTGTGTCTCTTCCACTGCTCAGAAGCTGCTGAGGCACAGGCTGAGTGTCCACATTCACCCTGAGGCCTGAAGGCCAAACGGTCATTACCCCAGGGCGAAGTGGGTTGGATGTGGCTCCTTGGCGGCTCGCCCAGCAGCCCTGCTGCTGGCCTTGCCTTCGCTGCTGGCAAACCTCTGGGAGGAAAAAGAGCGTCTCTGGCAAGAATCAAAAAGTGCTTGCCATCCCCTGGCTAGGAGCGCCTCCTACACCCCTCTTTGTGCGGCGAGCACACACATCAACTACTACCCTCCAAGGAAGCTGCAGCTTTCCAGCCAGAAAGGCCTGCAGCCCTTGCCGTGAAACCACAGTCAACAGGCTGTTGGACTGGGCCAAGTGCCTTGTAGGAGGCCTTGGACGCGCAGGGCTGCACTGTTTTCCGTTGGGGCACACCGTTGGGGAGAAGGCTCTGGCCTAGCCATCAGCGCACACCCTCCTAGCCAGAGGCCCTTGGGGTCCACTGGGTGGGCAGGCTGAAGGCGCGAGCAGGGCTTTGGTGCTTGCAGAGTCAATTTGGGCCCTGCTTTGGAAGGGTTTCAGGGACCCAGTTCGAGGGAGGCTTAGCTTCCCTGCTGTGGCACACCCAGGTCAGGTAGCCCAGCTGCCACCCTAAAGGCTCCCTGCTTTGCCCTCACCCTGGGGTCTCCCACGTGGGTTCTGTCTCCCCAAGCACAACCTCAATGTGGATCCAGTCTGGACAGAAAAGCACACAATATCCCAGAGCACTCCAGGGCCTCAGCGGCTCAAAGGGGCATCAAGGCCTACCTAGGGGGCCTCTCTTCCCTAGGCCATACCCAGCCTGCACACTCTCTGTGGAGCAAGCTTCATTGCTGGAAGGGCCCAGGGGATGGGCATGAGGGTCTCTTCGGGGCTCGGAACGTGCGGATAACAGAGGCTGTGGGACAACAGCAACATGAGACCCTGACAGGAGAGCTGTCGTTTCCCCTTTGGGAAGCAGGATGCTTGCGGCCCCCAGGCTGCGTGCCAATCCCCCTTGCTGCCTGGCTTCTGTTCACTGCTGGCTAGCGCTTCTGCAGCAGGTGAGCGTCTTGCCTAGAAACCGGGCGCTTGCCGTCCCTTGCTGGGAGCTCATGGCCCCACACACGTCCCTAGAGGGTGATGGCAACTTGGCTGAGAGCCACCAGGTGAGCTGTAGTTCTCCATGCGGAGAGGCCTGCCGCGGGTTTCGAGAATCCTGAGTCAGGGCTGTGCTTCAAGCGGAGGGTGAGTTCCGAGGCTGGAGGAGGCTCGGAGTCACACTGGTTCCCAAGGGGGAACACTCATTGCCAAAAGTCTCTCCCGTGGCTCCAGTGCCCCCTTCCTGGGCCAGGGGCCCTTGGAAACCCCTCTGAATGGAAAGCCCAGCTCATCATCTGCCGGCCTCTCCTGCTGGCAGCGCTCGCGTTCGGCAGCCTTCAAACTGCTTCAGGAAGGCAGTTCCTTGGAGTCGGAGACTGGCAGGCTGGGCAGCCTGAGGGTGAGGCGTGCAGCTGCGTGAGGAAAGCCCTGGGCTTAGCATTCACCCTGGGACATCGTGCCTGGGTTCTGGGTACCTCGGAGAGAACCTCCACTCACTCTCCAAGCTGAGATCAACAGGCAGGAGTTCCCTGAGCAGCGCTAAACCACAGCCCCTCCCAGGCTGTCCCAAGACGTCCGTGCGGCCTACTCCCACTTCAGCCATACAACACATGCAGACCCTGGGGGGAGCAACGTTCAAGATGGAAGGTCCCACTTGCACGGCCTGTGTGTCTCTTCCACTGCTCAGAAGCTGCTGAGGCACAGGCTGAGTGTCCACATTCACCCTGAGGCCTGAAGGCCAAACGGTCATTACCCCAGGGCGAAGTGGGTTGGATGTGGCTCCTTGGCGGCTCGCCCAGCAGCCCTGCTGCTGGCCTTGCCTTCGCTGCTGGCAAACCTCTGGGAGGAAAAAGAGCGTCTCTGGCAAGAATCAAAAAGTGCTTGCCATCCCCTGGCTAGGAGCGCCTCCTACACCCCTCTTTGTGCGGCGAGCACACACATCAACTACTACCCTCCAAGGAAGCTGCAGCTTTCCAGCCAGAAAGGCCTGCAGCCCTTGCCGTGAAACCACAGTCAACAGGCTGTTGGACTGGGCCAAGTGCCTTGTAGGAGGCCTTGGACGCGCAGGGCTGCACTGTTTTCCGTTGGGGCACACCGTTGGGGAGAAGGCTCTGGCCTAGCCATCAGCGCACACCCTCCTAGCCAGAGGCCCTTGGGGTCCACTGGGTGGGCAGGCTGAAGGCGCGAGCAGGGCTTTGGTGCTTGCAGAGTCAATTTGGGCCCTGCTTTGGAAGGGTTTCAGGGACCCAGTTCGAGGGAGGCTTAGCTTCCCTGCTGTGGCACACCCAGGTCAGGTAGCCCAGCTGCCACCCTAAAGGCTCCCTGCTTTGCCCTCACCCTGGGGTCTCCCACGTGGGTTCTGTCTCCCCAAGCACAACCTCAATGTGGATCCAGTCTGGACAGAAAAGCACACAATATCCCAGAGCACTCCAGGGCCTCAGCGGCTCAAAGGGGCATCAAGGCCTACCTAGGGGGCCTCTCTTCCCTAGGCCATACCCAGCCTGCACACTCTCTGTGGAGCAAGCTTCATTCCTGGAAGGGCCCAGGGGGTGGGCATGAGGGTCTCTTCGGGGCTCGGAACGTGCGGATAACAGAGGCTGTGGGACAACAGCAACATGAGACCCTGACAGGAGAGCTGTCGTTTCCCCTTTGGGAAGCAGGATGCTTGCGGCCCCCAGGCTGCGTGCCAATCCCCCTTGCTGCCTGGCTTCTGTTCACTGCTGGCTAGCGCTTCTGCAGCAGGTGAGCGTCTTGCCTAGAAACCGGGCGCTTGCCGTCCCTTGCTGGGAGCTCATGGCCCCACACACGTCCCTAGAGGGTGATGGCAACTTGGCTGAGAGCCACCAGGTGAGCTGTAGTTCTCCATGCGGAGAGGCCTGCCGCGGGTTTCGAGAATCCTGAGTCAGGGCTGTGCTTCAAGCGGAGGGTGAGTTCCGAGGCTGGAGGAGGCTCGGAGTCACACTGGTTCCCAAGGGGGAACACTCATTGCCAAAAGTCTCTCCCGTGGCTCCAGTGCCCCCTTCCTGGGCCAGGGGCCCTTGGAAACCCCTCTGAATGGAAAGCCCAGCTCATCATCTGCCGGCCTCTCCTGCTGGCAGCGCTCGCGTTCGGCAGCCTTCAAACTGCTTCAGGAAGGCAGTTCCTTGGAGTCGGAGACTGGCAGGCTGGGCAGCCTGAGGGTGAGGCGTGCAGCTGCGTGAGGAAAGCCCTGGGCTTAGCATTCACCCTGGGACGTCGTGCCTGGGTTCTGGGTACCTCGGAGAGAACCTCCACTCACTCTCCAAGCTGAGATCAACAGGCAGGAGTTCCCTGAGCAGCGCTAAACCACAGCCCCTCCCAGGCTGTCCCAAGACGTCCGTGCGGCCTACTCCCACTTCAGCCATACAACACATGCAGACCCTGGGGGGAGCAACGTTCAAGATGGAAGGTCCCACTTGCACGGCCTGTGTGTCTCTTCCACTGCTCAGAAGCTGCTGAGGCACAGGCTGAGTGTCCACATTCACCCTGAGGCCTGAAGGCCAAACGGTCATTACCCCAGGGCAAAGTGGGTTGGATGTGGCCCCTTGGCGGCTCGCCCAGCAGCCCTGCTGCTGGCCTTGCCTTCGCTGCTGGCAAACCTCTGGGAGGAAAAAGAGCGTCTCTGGCAAGAATCAAAAAGTGCTTGCCATCCCCTGGCTAGGAGCGCCTCCTACACCCCTCTTTGTGCGGCGAGCACACACATCAACTACTACCCTCCAAGGAAGCTGCAGCTTTCCAGCCAGAAAGGCCTGCAGCCCTTGCCGTGAAACCACAGTCAACAGGCTGTTGGACTGGGCCAAGTGCCTTGTAGGAGGCCTTGGACGCGCAGGGCTGCACTGTTTTCCGTTGGGGCACACCGTTGGGGAGAAGGCTCTGGCCTAGCCATCAGCGCACACCCTCCTAGCCAGAGGCCCTTGGGGTCCACTGGGTGGGCAGGCTGAAGGCGCGAGCAGGGCTTTGGTGCTTGCAGAGTCAATTTGGGCCCTGCTTTGGAAGGGTTTCAGGGACCCAGTTCGAGGGAGGCTTAGCTTCCCTGCTGTGGCACACCCAGGTCAGGTAGCCCAGCTGCCACCCTAAAGGCTCCCTGCTTTGCCCTCACCCTGGGGTCTCCCACGTGGGTTCTGTCTCCCCAAGCACAACCTCAATGTGGATCCAGTCTGGACAGAAAAGCACACAATATCCCAGAGCACTCCAGGGCCTCAGCGGCTCAAAGGGGCATCAAGGCCTACCTAGGGGGCCTCTCTTCCCTAGGCCATACCCAGCCTGCACACTCTCTGTGGAGCAAGCTTCATTCCTGGAAGGGCCCAGGGGGTGGGCATGAGGGTCTCTTCGGGGCTCGGAACGTGCGGATAACAGAGGCTGTGGGACAACAGCAACATGAGACCCTGACAGGAGAGCTGTCGTTTCCCCTTTGGGAAGCAGGATGCTTGCGGCCCCCAGGCTGCGTGCCAATCCCCCTTGCTGCCTGGCTTCTGTTCACTGCTGGCTAGCGCTTCTGCAGCAGGTGAGCGTCTTGCCTAGAAACCGGGCGCTTGCCGTCCCTTGCTGGGAGCTCATGGCCCCACACACGTCCCTAGAGGGTGATGGCAACTTGGCTGAGAGCCACCAGGTGAGCTGTAGTTCTCCATGCGGAGAGGCCTGCCGCGGGTTTCGAGAATCCTGAGTCAGGGCTGTGCTTCAAGCGGAGGGTGAGTTCCGAGGCTGGAGGAGGCTCGGAGTCACACTGGTTCCCAAGGGGGAACACTCATTGCCAAAAGTCTCTCCCGTGGCTCCAGTGCCCCCTTCCTGGGCCAGGGGCCCTTGGAAACCCCTCTGAATGGAAAGCCCAGCTCATCATCTGCCGGCCTCTCCTGCTGGCAGCGCTCGCGTTCGGCAGCCTTCAAACTGCTTCAGGAAGGCAGTTCCTTGGAGTCGGAGACTGGCAGGCTGGGCAGCCTGAGGGTGAGGCGTGCAGCTGCGTGAGGAAAGCCCTGGGCTTAGCATTCACCCTGGGACGTCGTGCCTGGGTTCTGGGTACCTCGGAGAGAACCTCCACTCACTCTCCAAGCTGAGATCAACAGGCAGGAGTTCCCTGAGCAGCGCTAAACCACAGCCCCTCCCAGGCTGTCCCAAGACGTCCGTGCGGCCTACTCCCACTTCAGCCATACAACACATGCAGACCCTGGGGGGAGCAACGTTCAAGATGGAAGGTCCCACTTGCACGGCCTGTGTGTCTCTTCCACTGCTCAGAAGCTGCTGAGGCACAGGCTGAGTGTCCACATTCACCCTGAGGCCTGAAGGCCAAACGGTCATTACCCCAGGGCGAAGTGGGTTGGATGTGGCTCCTTGGCGGCTCGCCCAGCAGCCCTGCTGCTGGCCTTGCCTTCGCTGCTGGCAAACCTCTGGGAGGAAAAAGAGCGTCTCTGGCAAGAATCAAAAAGTGCTTGCCATCCCCTGGCTAGGAGCGCCTCCTACACCCCTCTTTGTGCGGCGAGCACACACATCAACTACTACCCTCCAAGGAAGCTGCAGCTTTCCAGCCAGAAAGGCCTGCAGCCCTTGCCGTGAAACCACAGTCAACAGGCTGTTGGACTGGGCCAAGTGCCTTGTAGGAGGCCTTGGACGCGCAGGGCTGCACTGTTTTCCGTTGGGGCACACCGTTGGCGAGAAGGCTCTGGCCTAGCCATCAGCGCACACCCTCCTAGCCAGAGGCCCTTGGGGTCCACTGGGTGGGCAGGCTGAAGGCGCGAGCAGGGCTTTGGTGCTTGCAGAGTCAATTTGGGCCCTGCTTTGGAAGGGTTTCAGGGACCCAGTTCGAGGGAGGCTTAGCTTCCCTGCTGTGGCACACCCAGGTCAGGTAGCCCAGCTGCCACCCTAAAGGCTCCCTGCTTTGCCCTCACCCTGGGGTCTCCCACGTGGGTTCTGTCTCCCCAAGCACAACCTCAATGTGGATCCAGTCTGGACAGAAAAGCACACAATATCCCAGAGCACTCCAGGGCCTCAGCGGCTCAAAGGGGCATCAAGGCCTACCTAGGGGGCCTCTCTTCCCTAGGCCATACCCAGCCTGCACACTCTCTGTGGAGCAAGCTTCATTCCTGGAAGGGCCCAGGGGGTGGGCATGAGGGTCTCTTCGGGGCTCGGAACGTGCGGATAACAGAGGCTGTGGGACAACAGCAACATGAGACCCTGACAGGAGAGCTGTCGTTTCCCCTTTGGGAAGCAGGATGCTTGCGGCCCCCAGGCTGCGTGCCAATCCCCCTTGCTGCCTGGCTTCTGTTCACTGCTGGCTAGCGCTTCTGCAGCAGGTGAGCGTCTTGCCTAGAAACCGGGCGCTTGCCGTCCCTTGCTGGGAGCTCATGGCCCCACACACGTCCCTAGAGGGTGATGGCAACTTGGCTGAGAGCCACCAGGTGAGCTGTAGTTCTCCATGCGGAGAGGCCTGCCGCGGGTTTCGAGAATCCTGAGTCAGGGCTGTGCTTCAAGCGGAGGGTGAGTTCCGAGGCTGGAGGAGGCTCGGAGTCACACTGGTTCCCAAGGGGGAACACTCATTGCCAAAAGTCTCTCCCGTGGCTCCAGTGCCCCCTTCCTGGGCCAGGGGCCCTTGGAAACCCCTCTGAATGGAAAGCCCAGCTCATCATCTGCCGGCCTCTCCTGCTGGCAGCGCTCGCGTTCGGCAGCCTTCAAACTGCTTCAGGAAGGCAGTTCCTTGGAGTCGGAGACTGGCAGGCTGGGCAGCCTGAGGGTGAGGCGTGCAGCTGCGTGAGGAAAGCCCTGGGCTTAGCATTCACCCTGGGACGTCGTGCCTGGGTTCTGGGTACCTCGGAGAGAACCTCCACTCACTCTCCAAGCTGAGATCAACAGGCAGGAGTTCCCTGAGCAGCGCTAAACCACAGCCCCTCCCAGGCTGTCCCAAGACGTCCGTGCGGCCTACTCCCACTTCAGCCATACAACACATGCAGACCCTGGGGGGAGCAACGTTCAAGATGGAAGGTCCCACTTGCACGGCCTGTGTGTCTCTTCCACTGCTCAGAAGCTGCTGAGGCACAGGCTGAGTGTCCACATTCACCCTGAGGCCTGAAGGCCAAACGGTCATTACCCCAGGGCGAAGTGGGTTGGATGTGGCTCCTTGGCGGCTCGCCCAGCAGCCCTGCTGCTGGCCTTGCCTTCGCTGCTGGCAAACCTCTGGGAGGAAAAAGAGCGTCTCTGGCAAGAATCAAAAAGTGCTTGCCATCCCCTGGCTAGGAGCGCCTCCTACACCCCTCTTTGTGCGGCGAGCACACACATCAACTACTACCCTCCAAGGAAGCTGCAGCTTTCCAGCCAGAAAGGCCTGCAGCCCTTGCCGTGAAACCACAGTCAACAGGCTGTTGGACTGGGCCAAGTGCCTTGTAGGAGGCCTTGGACGCGCAGGGCTGCACTGTTTTCCGTTGGGGCACACCGTTGGGGAGAAGGCTCTGGCCTAGCCATCAGCGCACACCCTCCTAGCCAGAGGCCCTTGGGGTCCACTGGGTGGGCAGGCTGAAGGCGCGAGCAGGGCTTTGGTGCTTGCAGAGTCAATTTGGGCCCTGCTTTGGAAGGGTTTCAGGGACCCAGTTCGAGGGAGGCTTAGCTTCCCTGCTGTGGCACACCCAGGTCAGGTAGCCCAGCTGCCACCCTAAAGGCTCCCTGCTTTGCCCTCACCCTGGGGTCTCCCACGTGGGTTCTGTCTCCCCAAGCACAACCTCAATGTGGATCCAGTCTGGACAGAAAAGCACACAATATCCCAGAGCACTCCAGGGCCTCAGCGGCTCAAAGGGGCATCAAGGCCTACCTAGGGGGCCTCTCTTCCCTAGGCCATACCCAGCCTGCACACTCTCTGTGGAGCAAGCTTCATTCCTGGAAGGGCCCAGGGGGTGGGCATGAGGGTCTCTTCGGGGCTCGGAACGTGCGGATAACAGAGGCTGTGGGACAACAGCAACATGAGACCCTGACAGGAGAGCTGTCGTTTCCCCTTTGGGAAGCAGGATGCTTGCGGCCCCCAGGCTGCGTGCCAATCCCCCTTGCTGCCTGGCTTCTGTTCACTGCTGGCTAGCGCTTCTGCAGCAGGTGAGCGTCTTGCCTAGAAACCGGGCGCTTGCCGTCCCTTGCTGGGAGCTCATGGCCCCACACACGTCCCTAGAGGGTGATGGCAACTTGGCTGAGAGCCACCAGGTGAGCTGTAGTTCTCCATGCGGAGAGGCCTGCCGCGGGTTTCGAGAATCCTGAGTCAGGGCTGTGCTTCAAGCGGAGGGTGAGTTCCGAGGCTGGAGGAGGCTCGGAGTCACACTGGTTCCCAAGGGGGAACACTCATTGCCAAAAGTCTCTCCCGTGGCTCCAGTGCCCCCTTCCTGGGCCAGGGGCCCTTGGAAACCCCTCTGAATGGAAAGCCCAGCTCATCATCTGCCGGCCTCTCCTGCTGGCAGCGCTCGCGTTCGGCAGCCTTCAAACTGCTTCAGGAAGGCAGTTCCTTGGAGTCGGAGACTGGCAGGCTGGGCAGCCTGAGGGTGAGGCGTGCAGCTGCGTGAGGAAAGCCCTGGGCTTAGCATTCACCCTGGGACGTCGTGCCTGGGTTCTGGGTACCTCGGAGAGAACCTCCACTCACTCTCCAAGCTGAGATCAACAGGCAGGAGTTCCCTGAGCAGCGCTAAACCACAGCCCCTCCCAGGCTGTCCCAAGACGTCCGTGCGGCCTACTCCCACTTCAGCCATACAACACATGCAGACCCTGGGGGGAGCAACGTTCAAGATGGAAGGTCCCACTTGCACGGCCTGTGTGTCTCTTCCACTGCTCAGAAGCTGCTGAGGCACAGGCTGAGTGTCCACATTCACCCTGAGGCCTGAAGGCCAAACGGTCATTACCCCAGGGCGAAGTGGGTTGGATGTGGCTCCTTGGCGGCTCGCCCAGCAGCCCTGCTGCTGGCCTTGCCTTCGCTGCTGGCAAACCTCTGGGAGGAAAAAGAGCGTCTCTGGCAAGAATCAAAAAGTGCTTGCCATCCCCTGGCTAGGAGCGCCTCCTACACCCCTCTTTGTGCGGCGAGCACACACATCAACTACTACCCTCCAAGGAAGCTGCAGCTTTCCAGCCAGAAAGGCCTGCAGCCCTTGCCATGAAACCACAGTCAACAGGCTGTTGGACTGGGCCAAGTGCCTTGTAGGAGGCCTTGGACGCGCAGGGCTGCACTGTTTTCCGTTGGGGCACACCGTTGGGGAGAAGGCTCTGGCCTAGCCATCAGCGCACACCCTCCTAGCCAGAGGCCCTTGGGATCCACTGGGTGGGCAGGCTGAAGGCGCGAGCAGGGCTTTGGTGCTTGCAGAGTCAATTTGGGCCCTGCTTTGGAAGGGTTTCAGGGACCCAGTTCGAGGGAGGCTTAGCTTCCCTGCTGTGGCACACCCAGGTCAGGTAGCCCAGCTGCCACCCTAAAGGCTCCCTGCTCTGCCCTCACCCTGTGGTCTCCCACGTGGGTTCTGTCTCCCCAAGCACAACCTCAATGTGGATCCAGTCTGGACAGAAAAGCACACAATATCCCAGAGCACTCCAGGGCCTCAGCGGCTCAAAGGGGCATCAAGGCCTACCTAGGGGGCCTCTCTTCCCTAGGCCATACCCAGCCTGCACACTCTCTGTGGAGCAAGCTTCATTCCTGGAAGGGCCCAGGGGGTGGGCATGAGGGTCTCTTCGGGGCTCGGAACGTGCGGATAACAGAGGCTGTGGGACAACAGCAACATGAGACCCTGACAGGAGAGCTGTCGTTTCCCCTTTGGGAAGCAGGATGCTTGCGGCCCCCAGGCTGCGTGCCAATCCCCCTTGCTGCCTGGCTTCTGTTCACTGCTGGCTAGCGCTTCTGCAGCAGGTGAGCGTCTTGCCTAGAAACCGGGCGCTTGCCGTCCCTTGCTGGGAGCTCATGGCCCCACACACGTCCCTAGAGGGTGATGGCAACTTGGCTGAGAGCCACCAGGTGAGCTGTAGTTCTCCATGCGGAGAGGCCTGCCGCGGGTTTCGAGAATCCTGAGTCAGGGCTGTGCTTCAAGCGGAGGGTGAGTTCCGAGGCTGGAGGAGGCTCGGAGTCACACTGGTTCCCAAGGGGGAACACTCATTGCCAAAAGTCTCTCCCGTGGCTCCAGTGCCCCCTTCCTGGGCCAGGGGCCCTTGGAAACCCCTCTGAATGGAAAGCCCAGCTCATCATCTGCCGGCCTCTCCTGCTGGCAGCGCTCGCGTTCGGCAGCCTTCAAACTGCTTCAGGAAGGCAGTTCCTTGGAGTCGGAGACTGGCAGGCTGGGCAGCCTGAGGGTGAGGCGTGCAGCTGCGTGAGGAAAGCCCTGGGCTTAGCATTCACCCTGGGACGTCGTGCCTGGGTTCTGGGTACCTCGGAGAGAACCTCCACTCACTCTCCAAGCTGAGATCAACAGGCAGGAGTTCCCTGAGCAGCGCTAAACCACAGCCCCTCCCAGGCTGTCCCAAGACGTCCGTGCGGCCTACTCCCACTTCAGCCATACAACACATGCAGACCCTGGGGGGAGCAACGTTCAAGATGGAAGGTCCCACTTGCACGGCCTGTGTGTCTCTTCCACTGCTCAGAAGCTGCTGAGGCACAGGCTGAGTGTCCACATTCACCCTGAGGCCTGAAGGCCAAACGGTCATTACCCCAGGGCGAAGTGGGTTGGATGTGGCTCCTTGGCGGCTCGCCCAGCAGCCCTGCTGCTGGCCTTGCCTTCGCTGCTGGCAAACCTCTGGGAGGAAAAAGAGCGTCTCTGGCAAGAATCAAAAAGTGCTTGCCATCCCCTGGCTAGGAGCGCCTCCTACACCCCTCTTTGTGCGGCGAGCACACACATCAACTACTACCCTCCAAGGAAGCTGCAGCTTTCCAGCCAGAAAGGCCTGCAGCCCTTGCCGTGAAACCACAGTCAACAGGCTGTTGGACTGGGCCAAGTGCCTTGTAGGAGGCCTTGGACGCGCAGGGCTGCACTGTTTTCCGTTGGGGCACACCGTTGGGGAGAAGGCTCTGGCCTAGCCATCAGCGCACACCCTCCTAGCCAGAGGCCCTTGGGGTCCACTGGGTGGGCAGGCTGAAGGCGCGAGCAGGGCTTTGGTGCTTGCAGAGTCAATTTGGGCCCTGCTTTGGAAGGGTTTCAGGGACCCAGTTCGAGGGAGGCTTAGCTTCCCTGCTGTGGCACACCCAGGTCAGGTAGCCCAGCTGCCACCCTAAAGGCTCCCTGCTTTGCCCTCACCCTGGGGTCTCCCACGTGGGTTCTGTCTCCCCAAGCACAACCTCAATGTGGATCCAGTCTGGACAGAAAAGCACACAATATCCCAGAGCACTCCAGGGCCTCAGCGGCTCAAAGGGGCATCAAGGCCTACCTAGGGGGCCTCTCTTCCCTAGGCCATACCCAGCCTGCACACTCTCTGTGGAGCAAGCTTCATTCCTGGAAGGGCCCAGGGGGTGGGCATGAGGGTCTCTTCGGGGCTCGGAACGTGCGGATAACAGAGGCTGTGGGACAACAGCAACATGAGACCCTGACAGGAGAGCTGTCGTTTCCCCTTTGGGAAGCAGGATGCTTGCGGCCCCCAGGCTGCGTGCCAATCCCCCTTGCTGCCTGGCTTCTGTTCACTGCTGGCTAGCGCTTCTGCAGCAGGTGAGCGTCTTGCCTAGAAACCGGGCGCTTGCCGTCCCTTGCTGGGAGCTCATGGCCCCACACACGTCCCTAGAGGGTGATGGCAACTTGGCTGAGAGCCACCAGGTGAGCTGTAGTTCTCCATGCGGAGAGGCCTGCCGCAGGTTTCGAGAATCCTGAGTCAGGGCTGTGCTTCAAGCGGAGGGTGAGTTCCGAGGCTGGAGGAGGCTCGGAGTCACACTGGTTCCCAAGGGGGAACACTCATTGCCAAAAGTCTCTCCCGTGGCTCCAGTGCCCCCTTCCTGGGCCAGGGGCCCTTGGAAACCCCTCTGAATGGAAAGCCCAGCTCATCATCTGCCGGCCTCTCCTGCTGGCAGCGCTCGCGTTCGGCAGCCTTCAAACTGCTTCAGGAAGGCAGTTCCTTGGAGTCGGAGACTGGCAGGCTGGGCAGCCTGAGGGTGAGGCGTGCAGCTGCGTGAGGAAAGCCCTGGGCTTAGCATTCACCCTGGGACATCGTGCCTGGGTTCTGGGTACCTCGGAGAGAACCTCCACTCACTCTCCAAGCTGAGATCAACAGGCAGGAGTTCCCTGAGCAGCGCTAAACCACAGCCCCTCCCAGGCTGTCCCAAGACGTCCGTGCGGCCTACTCCCACTTCAGCCATACAACACATGCAGACCCTGGGGGGAGCAACGTTCAAGATGGAAGGTCCCACTTGCACGGCCTGTGTGTCTCTTCCACTGCTCAGAAGCTGCTGAGGCACAGGCTGAGTGTCCACATTCACCCTGAGGCCTGAAGGCCAAACGGTCATTACCCCAGGGCGAAGTGGGTTGGATGTGGCTCCTTGGCGGCTCGCCCAGCAGCCCTGCTGCTGGCCTTGCCTTCGCTGCTGGCAAACCTCTGGGAGGAAAAAGAGCGTCTCTGGCAAGAATCAAAAAGTGCTTGCCATCCCCTGGCTAGGAGCGCCTCCTACACCCCTCTTTGTGCGGCGAGCACACACATCAACTACTACCCTCCAAGGAAGCTGCAGCTTTCCAGCCAGAAAGGCCTGCAGCCCTTGCCGTGAAACCACAGTCAACAGGCTGTTGGACTGGGCCAAGTGCCTTGTAGGAGGCCTTGGACGCGCAGGGCTGCACTGTTTTCCGTTGGGGCACACCGTTGGGGAGAAGGCTCTGGCCTAGCCATCAGCGCACACCCTCCTAGCCAGAGGCCCTTGGGGTCCACTGGGTGGGCAGGCTGAAGGCGCGAGCAGGGCTTTGGTGCTTGCAGAGTCAATTTGGGCCCTGCTTTGGAAGGGTTTCAGGGACCCAGTTCGAGGGAGGCTTAGCTTCCCTGCTGTGGCACACCCAGGTCAGGTAGCCCAGCTGCCACCCTAAAGGCTCCCTGCTTTGCCCTCACCCTGGGGTCTCCCACGTGGGTTCTGTCTCCCCAAGCACAACCTCAATGTGGATCCAGTCTGGACAGAAAAGCACACAATATCCCAGAGCACTCCAGGGCCTCAGCGGCTCAAAGGGGCATCAAGGCCTACCTAGGGGGCCTCTCTTCCCTAGGCCATACCCAGCCTGCACACTCTCTGTGGAGCAAGCTTCATTCCTGGAAGGGCCCAGGGGGTGGGCATGAGGGTCTCTTCGGGGCTCGGAACGTGCGGATAACAGAGGCTGTGGGACAACAGCAACATGAGACCCTGACAGGAGAGCTGTCGTTTCCCCTTTGGGAAGCAGGATGCTTGCGGCCCCCAGGCTGCGTGCCAATCCCCCTTGCTGCCTGGCTTCTGTTCACTGCTGGCTAGCGCTTCTGCAGCAGGTGAGCGTCTTGCCTAGAAACCGGGCGCTTGCCGTCCCTTGCTGGGAGCTCATGGCCCCACACACGTCCCTAGAGGGTGATGGCAACTTGGCTGAGAGCCAGCAGGTGAGCTGTAGTTCTCCATGCGGAGAGGCCTGCCGCGGGTTTCGAGAATCCTGAGTCAGGGCTGTGCTTCAAGCGGAGGGTGAGTTCCGAGGCTGGAGGAGGCTCGGAGTCACACTGGTTCCCAAGGGGGAACACTCATTGCCAAAAGTCTCTCCCGTGGCTCCAGTGCCCCCTTCCTGGGCCAGGGGCCCTTGGAAACCCCTCTGAATGGAAAGCCCAGCTCATCATCTGCCGGCCTCTCCTGCTGGCAGCGCTCGCGTTCGGCAGCCTTCAAACTGCTTCAGGAAGGCAGTTCCTTGGAGTCGGAGACTGGCAGGCTGGGCAGCCTGAGGGTGAGGCGTGCAGCTGCGTGAGGAAAGCCCTGGGCTTAGCATTCACCCTGGGACGTCGTGCCTGGGTTCTGGGTACCTCGGAGAGAACCTCCACTCACTCTCCAAGCTGAGATCAACAGGCAGGAGTTCCCTGAGCAGCGCTAAACCACAGCCCCTCCCAGGCTGTCCCAAGACGTCCGTGCGGCCTACTCCCACTTCAGCCATACAACACATGCAGACCCTGGGGGGAGCAACGTTCAAGATGGAAGGTCCCACTTGCACGGCCTGTGTGTCTCTTCCACTGCTCAGAAGCTGCTGAGGCACAGGCTGAGTGTCCACATTCACCCTGAGGCCTGAAGGCCAAACGGTCATTACCCCAGGGCGAAGTGGGTTGGATGTGGCCCCTTGGCGGCTCGCCCAGCAGCCCTGCTGCTGGCCTTGCCTTCGCTGCTGGCAAACCTCTGGGAGGAAAAAGAGCGTCTCTGGCAAGAATCAAAAAGTGCTTGCCATCCCCTGGCTAGGAGCGCCTCCTACACCCCTCTTTGTGCGGCGAGCACACACATCAACTACTACCCTCCAAGGAAGCTGCAGCTTTCCAGCCAGAAAGGCCTGCAGCCCTTGCCGTGAAACCACAGTCAACAGGCTGTTGGACTGGGCCAAGTGCCTTGTAGGAGGCCTTGGACGCGCAGGGCTGCACTGTTTTCCGTTGGGGCACACCGTTGGGGAGAAGGCTCTGGCCTAGCCATCAGCGCACACCCTCCTAGCCAGAGGCCCTTGGGGTCCACTGGGTGGGCAGGCTGAAGGCGCGAGCAGGGCTTTGGTGCTTGCAGAGTCAATTTGGGCCCTGCTTTGGAAGGGTTTCAGGGACCCAGTTCGAGGGAGGCTTAGCTTCCCTGCTGTGGCACACCCAGGTCAGGTAGCCCAGCTGCCACCCTAAAGGCTCCCTGCTTTGCCCTCACCCTGGGGTCTCCCACGTGGGTTCTGTCTCCCCAAGCACAACCTCAATGTGGATCCAGTCTGGACAGAAAAGCACACAATATCCCAGAGCACTCCAGGGCCTCAGCGGCTCAAAGGGGCATCAAGGCCTACCTAGGGGGCCTCTCTTCCCTAGGCCATACCCAGCCTGCACACTCTCTGTGGAGCAAGCTTCATTCCTGGAAGGGCCCAGGGGGTGGGCATGAGGGTCTCTTCGGGGCTCGGAACGTGCGGATAACAGAGGCTGTGGGACAACAGCAACATGAGACCCTGACAGGAGAGCTGTCGTTTCCCCTTTGGGAAGCAGGATGCTTGCGGCCCCCAGGCTGCGTGCCAATCCCCCTTGCTGCCTGGCTTCTGTTCACTGCTGGCTAGCGCTTCTGCAGCAGGTGAGCGTCTTGCCTAGAAACCGGGCGCTTGCCGTCCCTTGCTGGGAGCTCATGGCCCCACACACGTCCCTAGAGGGTGATGGCAACTTGGCTGAGAGCCACCAGGTGAGCTGTAGTTCTCCATGCGGAGAGGCCTGCCGCGGGTTTCGAGAATCCTGAGTCAGGGCTGTGCTTCAAGCGGAGGGTGAGTTCCGAGGCTGGAGGAGGCTCGGAGTCACACTGGTTCCCAAGGGGGAACACTCATTGCCAAAAGTCTCTCCCGTGGCTCCAGTGCCCCCTTCCTGGGCCAGGGGCCCTTGGAAACCCCTCTGAATGGAAAGCCCAGCTCATCATCTGCCGGCCTCTCCTGCTGGCAGCGCTCGCGTTCGGCAGCCTTCAAACTGCTTCAGGAAGGCAGTTCCTTGGAGTCGGAGACTGGCAGGCTGGGCAGCCTGAGGGTGAGGCGTGCAGCTGCGTGAGGAAAGCCCTGGGCTTAGCATTCACCCTGGGACATCGTGCCTGGGTTCTGGGTACCTCGGAGAGAACCTCCACTCACTCTCCAAGCTGAGATCAACAGGCAGGAGTTCCCTGAGCAGCGCTAAACCACAGCCCCTCCCAGGCTGTCCCAAGACGTCCGTGCGGCCTACTCCCACTTCAGCCATACAACACATGCAGACCCTGGGGGGAGCAACGTTCAAGATGGAAGGTCCCACTTGCACGGCCTGTGTGTCTCTTCCACTGCTCAGAAGCTGCTGAGGCACAGGCTGAGTGTCCACATTCACCCTGAGGCCTGAAGGCCAAACGGTCATTACCCCAGGGCGAAGTGGGTTGGATGTGGCTCCTTGGCGGCTCGCCCAGCAGCCCTGCTGCTGGCCTTGCCTTCGCTGCTGGCAAACCTCTGGGAGGAAAAAGAGCGTCTCTGGCAAGAATCAAAAAGTGCTTGCCATCCCCTGGCTAGGAGCGCCTCCTACACCCCTCTTTGTGCGGCGAGCACACACATCAACTACTACCCTCCAAGGAAGCTGCAGCTTTCCAGCCAGAAAGGCCTGCAGCCCTTGCCGTGAAACCACAGTCAACAGGCTGTTGGACTGGGCCAAGTGCCTTGTAGGAGGCCTTGGACGCGCAGGGCTGCACTGTTTTCCGTTGGGGCACACCGTTGGGGAGAAGGCTCTGGCCTAGCCATCAGCGCACACCCTCCTAGCCAGAGGCCCTTGGGGTCCACTGGGTGGGCAGGCTGAAGGCGCGAGCAGGGCTTTGGTGCTTGCAGAGTCAATTTGGGCCCTGCTTTGGAAGGGTTTCAGGGACCCAGTTCGAGGGAGGCTTAGCTTCCCTGCTGTGGCACACCCAGGTCAGGTAGCCCAGCTGCCACCCTAAAGGCTCCCTGCTTTGCCCTCACCCTGGGGTCTCCCACGTGGGTTCTGTCTCCCCAAGCACAACCTCAATGTGGATCCAGTCTGGACAGAAAAGCACACAATATCCCAGAGCACTCCAGGGCCTCAGCGGCTCAAAGGGGCATCAAGGCCTACCTAGGGGGCCTCTCTTCCCTAGGCCATACCCAGCCTGCACACTCTCTGTGGAGCAAGCTTCATTCCTGGAAGGGCCCAGGGGGTGGGCATGAGGGTCTCTTCGGGGCTCGGAACGTGCGGATAACAGAGGCTGTGGGACAACAGCAACATGAGACCCTGACAGGAGAGCTGTCGTTTCCCCTTTGGGAAGCAGGATGCTTGCGGCCCCCAGGCTGCGTGCCAATCCCCCTTGCTGCCTGGCTTCTGTTCACTGCTGGCTAGCGCTTCTGCAGCAGGTGAGCGTCTTGCCTAGAAACCGGGCGCTTGCCGTCCCTTGCTGGGAGCTCATGGCCCCACACACGTCCCTAGAGGGTGATGGCAACTTGGCTGAGAGCCACCAGGTGAGCTGTAGTTCTCCATGCGGAGAGGCCTGCCGCGGGTTTCGAGAATCCTGAGTCAGGGCTGTGCTTCAAGCGGAGGGTGAGTTCCGAGGCTGGAGGAGGCTCGGAGTCACACTGGTTCCCAAGGGGGAACACTCATTGCCAAAAGTCTCTCCCGTGGCTCCAGTGCCCCCTTCCTGGGCCAGGGGCCCTTGGAAACCCCTCTGAATGGAAAGCCCAGCTCATCATCTGCCGGCCTCTCCTGCTGGCAGCGCTCGCGTTCGGCAGCCTTCAAACTGCTTCAGGAAGGCAGTTCCTTGGAGTCGGAGACTGGCAGGCTGGGCAGCCTGAGGGTGAGGCGTGCAGCTGCGTGAGGAAAGCCCTGGGCTTAGCATTCACCCTGGGACGTCGTGCCTGGGTTCTGGGTACCTCGGAGAGAACCTCCACTCACTCTCCAAGCTGAGATCAACAGGCAGGAGTTCCCTGAGCAGCGCTAAACCACAGCCCCTCCCAGGCTGTCCCAAGACGTCCGTGCGGCCTACTCCCACTTCAGCCATACAACACATGCAGACCCTGGGGGGAGCAACGTTCAAGATGGAAGGTCCCACTTGCACGGCCTGTGTGTCTCTTCCACTGCTCAGAAGCTGCTGAGGCACAGGCTGAGTGTCCACATTCACCCTGAGGCCTGAAGGCCAAACGGTCATTACCCCAGGGCGAAGTGGGTTGGATGTGGCTCCTTGGCGGCTCGCCCAGCAGCCCTGCTGCTGGCCTTGCCTTCGCTGCTGGCAAACCTCTGGGAGGAAAAAGAGCGTCTCTGGCAAGAATCAAAAAGTGCTTGCCATCCCCTGGCTAGGAGCGCCTCCTACACCCCTCTTTGTGCGGCGAGCACACACATCAACTACTACCCTCCAAGGAAGCTGCAGCTTTCCAGCCAGAAAGGCCTGCAGCCCTTGCCGTGAAACCACAGTCAACAGGCTGTTGGACTGGGCCAAGTGCCTTGTAGGAGGCCTTGGACGCGCAGGGCTGCACTGTTTTCCGTTGGGGCACACCGTTGGGGAGAAGGCTCTGGCCTAGCCATCAGCGCACACCCTCCTAGCCAGAGGCCCTTGGGGTCCACTGGGTGGGCAGGCTGAAGGCGCGAGCAGGGCTTTGGTGCTTGCAGAGTCAATTTGGGCCCTGCTTTGGAAGGGTTTCAGGGACCCAGTTCGAGGGAGGCTTAGCTTCCCTGCTGTGGCACACCCAGGTCAGGTAGCCCAGCTGCCACCCTAAAGGCTCCCTGCTCTGCCCTCACCCTGTGGTCTCCCACGTGGGTTCTGTCTCCCCAAGCACAACCTCAATGTGGATCCAGTCTGGACAGAAAAGCACACAATATCCCAGAGCACTCCAGGGCCTCAGCGGCTCAAAGGGGCATCAAGGCCTACCTAGGGGGCCTCTCTTCCCTAGGCCATACCCAGCCTGCACACTCTCTGTGGAGCAAGCTTCATTCCTGGAAGGGCCCAGGGGGTGGGCATGAGGGTCTCTTCGGGGCTCGGAACGTGCGGATAACAGAGGCTGTGGGACAACAGCAACATGAGACCCTGACAGGAGAGCTGTCGTTTCCCCTTTGGGAAGCAGGATGCTTGCGGCCCCCAGGCTGCGTGCCAATCCCCCTTGCTGCCTGGCTTCTGTTCACTGCTGGCTAGCGCTTCTGCAGCAGGTGAGCGTCTTGCCTAGAAACCGGGCGCTTGCCGTCCCTTGCTGGGAGCTCATGGCCCCACACACGTCCCTAGAGGGTGATGGCAACTTGGCTGAGAGCCACCAGGTGAGCTGTAGTTCTCCATGCGGAGAGGCCTGCCGCGGGTTTCGAGAATCCTGAGTCAGGGCTGTGCTTCAAGCGGAGGGTGAGTTCCGAGGCTGGAGGAGGCTCGGAGTCACACTGGTTCCCAAGGGGGAACACTCATTGCCAAAAGTCTCTCCCGTGGCTCCAGTGCCCCCTTCCTGGGCCAGGGGCCCTTGGAAACCCCTCTGAATGGAAAGCCCAGCTCATCATCTGCCGGCCTCTCCTGCTGGCAGCGCTCGCGTTCGGCAGCCTTCAAACTGCTTCAGGAAGGCAGTTCCTTGGAGTCGGAGACTGGCAGGCTGGGCAGCCTGAGGGTGAGGCGTGCAGCTGCGTGAGGAAAGCCCTGGGCTTAGCATTCACCCTGGGACGTCGTGCCTGGGTTCTGGGTACCTCGGAGAGAACCTCCACTCACTCTCCAAGCTGAGATCAACAGGCAGGAGTTCCCTGAGCAGCGCTAAACCACAGCCCCTCCCAGGCTGTCCCAAGACGTCCGTGCGGCCTACTCCCACTTCAGCCATACAACACATGCAGACCCTGGGGGGAGCAACGTTCAAGATGGAAGGTCCCACTTGCACGGCCTGTGTGTCTCTTCCACTGCTCAGAAGCTGCTGAGGCACAGGCTGAGTGTCCACATTCACCCTGAGGCCTGAAGGCCAAACGGTCATTACCCCAGGGCGAAGTGGGTTGGATGTGGCTCCTTGGCGGCTCGCCCAGCAGCCCTGCTGCTGGCCTTGCCTTCGCTGCTGGCAAACCTCTGGGAGGAAAAAGAGCGTCTCTGGCAAGAATCAAAAAGTGCTTGCCATCCCCTGGCTAGGAGCGCCTCCTACACCCCTCTTTGTGCGGCGAGCACACACATCAACTACTACCCTCCAAGGAAGCTGCAGCTTTCCAGCCAGAAAGGCCTGCAGCCCTTGCCGTGAAACCACAGTCAACAGGCTGTTGGACTGGGCCAAGTGCCTTGTAGGAGGCCTTGGACGCGCAGGGCTGCACTGTTTTCCGTTGGGGCACACCGTTGGGGAGAAGGCTCTGGCCTAGCCATCAGCGCACACCCTCCTAGCCAGAGGCCCTTGGGGTCCACTGGGTGGGCAGGCTGAAGGCGCGAGCAGGGCTTTGGTGCTTGCAGAGTCAATTTGGGCCCTGCTTTGGAAGGGTTTCAGGGACCCAGTTCGAGGGAGGCTTAGCTTCCCTGCTGTGGCACACCCAGGTCAGGTAGCCCAGCTGCCACCCTAAAGGCTCCCTGCTTTGCCCTCACCCTGGGGTCTCCCACGTGGGTTCTGTCTCCCCAAGCACAACCTCAATGTGGATCCAGTCTGGACAGAAAAGCACACAATATCCCAGAGCACTCCAGGGCCTCAGCGGCTCAAAGGGGCATCAAGGCCTACCTAGGGGGCCTCTCTTCCCTAGGCCATACCCAGCCTGCACACTCTCTGTGGAGCAAGCTTCATTCCTGGAAGGGCCCAGGGGGTGGGCATGAGGGTCTCTTCGGGGCTCGGAACGTGCGGATAACAGAGGCTGTGGGACAACAGCAACATGAGACCCTGACAGGAGAGCTGTCGTTTCCCCTTTGGGAAGCAGGATGCTTGCGGCCCCCAGGCTGCGTGCCAATCCCCCTTGCTGCCTGGCTTCTGTTCACTGCTGGCTAGCGCTTCTGCAGCAGGTGAGCGTCTTGCCTAGAAACCGGGCGCTTGCCGTCCCTTGCTGGGAGCTCATGGCCCCACACACTTCCCTAGAGGGTGATGGCAACTTGGCTGAGAGCCACCAGGTGAGCTGTAGTTCTCCATGCGGAGAGGCCTGCCGCGGGTTTCGAGAATCCTGAGTCAGGGCTGTGCTTCAAGCGGAGGGTGAGTTCCGAGGCTGGAGGAGGCTCGGAGTCACACTGGTTCCCAAGGGGGAACACTCATTGCCAAAAGTCTCTCCCGTGGCTCCAGTGCCCCCTTCCTGGGCCAGGGGCCCTTGGAAACCCCTCTGAATGGAAAGACCAGCTCATCATCTGCCGGCCTCTCCTGCTGGCAGCGCTCGCGTTCGGCAGCCTTCAAACTGCTTCAGGAAGGCAGTTCCTTGGAGTCGGAGACTGGCAGGCTGGGCAGCCTGAGGGTGAGGCGTGCAGCTGCGTGAGGAAAGCCCTGGGCTTAGCATTCACCCTGGGACGTCGTGCCTGGGTTCTGGGTACCTCGGAGAGAACCTCCACTCACTCTCCAAGCTGAGATCAACAGGCAGGAGTTCCCTGAGCAGCGCTAAACCACAGCCCCTCCCAGGCTGTCCCAAGACGTCCGTGCGGCCTACTCCCACTTCAGCCATACAACACATGCAGACCCTGGGGGGAGCAACGTTCAAGATGGAAGGTCCCACTTGCACGGCCTGTGTGTCTCTTCCACTGCTCAGAAGCTGCTGAGGCACAGGCTGAGTGTCCACATTCACCCTGAGGCCTGAAGGCCAAACGGTCATTACCCCAGGGCGAAGTGGGTTGGATGTGGCTCCTTGGCGGCTCGCCCAGCAGCCCTGCTGCTGGCCTTGCCTTCGCTGCTGGCAAACCTCTGGGAGGAAAAAGAGCGTCTCTGGCAAGAATCAAAAAGTGCTTGCCATCCCCTGGCTAGGAGCGCCTCCTACACCCCTCTTTGTGCGGCGAGCACACACATCAACTACTACCCTCCAAGGAAGCTGCAGCTTTCCAGCCAGAAAGGCCTGCAGCCCTTGCCGTGAAACCACAGTCAACAGGCTGTTGGACTGGGCCAAGTGCCTTGTAGGAGGCCTTGGACGCGCAGGGCTGCACTGTTTTCCGTTGGGGCACACCGTTGGGGAGAAGGCTCTGGCCTAGCCATCAGCGCACACCCTCCTAGCCAGAGGCCCTTGGGGTCCACTGGGTGGGCAGGCTGAAGGCGCGAGCAGGGCTTTGGTGCTTGCAGAGTCAATTTGGGCCCTGCTTTGGAAGGGTTTCAGGGACCCAGTTCGAGGGAGGCTTAGCTTCCCTGCTGTGGCACACCCAGGTCAGGTAGCCCAGCTGCCACCCTAAAGGCTCCCTGCTTTGCCCTCACCCTGGGGTCTCCCACGTGGGTTCTGTCTCCCCAAGCACAACCTCAATGTGGATCCAGTCTGGACAGAAAAGCACACAATATCCCAGAGCACTCCAGGGCCTCAGCGGCTCAAAGGGGCATCAAGGCCTACCTAGGGGGCCTCTCTTCCCTAGGCCATACCCAGCCTGCACACTCTCTGTGGAGCAAGCTTCATTCCTGGAAGGGCCCAGGGGGTGGGCATGAGGGTCTCTTCGGGGCTCGGAACGTGCGGATAACAGAGGCTGTGGGACAACAGCAACATGAGACCCTGACAGGAGAGCTGTCGTTTCCCCTTTGGGAAGCAGGATGCTTGCGGCCCCCAGGCTGCGTGCCAATCCCCCTTGCTGCCTGGCTTCTGTTCACTGCTGGCTAGCGCTTCTGCAGCAGGTGAGCGTCTTGCCTAGAAACCGGGCGCTTGCCGTCCCTTGCTGGGAGCTCATGGCCCCACACACGTCCCTAGAGGGTGATGGCAACTTGGCTGAGAGCCACCAGGTGAGCTGTAGTTCTCCATGCGGAGAGGCCTGCCGCGGGTTTCGAGAATCCTGAGTCAGGGCTGTGCTTCAAGCGGAGGGTGAGTTCCGAGGCTGGAGGAGGCTCGGAGTCACACTGGTTCCCAAGGGGGAACACTCATTGCCAAAAGTCTCTCCCGTGGCTCCAGTGCCCCCTTCCTGGGCCAGGGGCCCTTGGAAACCCCTCTGAATGGAAAGCCCAGCTCATCATCTGCCGGCCTCTCCTGCTGGCAGCGCTCGCGTTCGGCAGCCTTCAAACTGCTTCAGGAAGGCAGTTCCTTGGAGTCGGAGACTGGCAGGCTGGGCAGCCTGAGGGTGAGGCGTGCAGCTGCGTGAGGAAAGCCCTGGGCTTAGCATTCACCCTGGGACGTCGTGCCTGGGTTCTGGGTACCTCGGAGAGAACCTCCACTCACTCTCCAAGCTGAGATCAACAGGCAGGAGTTCCCTGAGCAGCGCTAAACCACAGCCCCTCCCAGGCTGTCCCAAGACGTCCGTGCGGCCTACTCCCACTTCAGCCATACAACACATGCAGACCCTGGGGGGAGCAACGTTCAAGATGGAAGGTCCCACTTGCACGGCCTGTGTGTCTCTTCCACTGCTCAGAAGCTGCTGAGGCACAGGCTGAGTGTCCACATTCACCCTGAGGCCTGAAGGCCAAACGGTCATTACCCCAGGGCAAAGTGGGTTGGATGTGGCCCCTTGGCGGCTCGCCCAGCAGCCCTGCTGCTGGCCTTGCCTTCGCTGCTGGCAAACCTCTGGGAGGAAAAAGAGCGTCTCTGGCAAGAATCAAAAAGTGCTTGCCATCCCCTGGCTAGGAGCGCCTCCTACACCCCTCTTTGTGCGGCGAGCACACACATCAACTACTACCCTCCAAGGAAGCTGCAGCTTTCCAGCCAGAAAGGCCTGCAGCCCTTGCCGTGAAACCACAGTCAACAGGCTGTTGGACTGGGCCAAGTGCCTTGTAGGAGGCCTTGGACGCGCAGGGCTGCACTGTTTTCCGTTGGGGCACACCGTTGGGGAGAAGGCTCTGGCCTAGCCATCAGCGCACACCCTCCTAGCCAGAGGCCCTTGGGGTCCACTGGGTGGGCAGGCTGAAGGCGCGAGCAGGGCTTTGGTGCTTGCAGAGTCAATTTGGGCCCTGCTTTGGAAGGGTTTCAGGGACCCAGTTCGAGGGAGGCTTAGCTTCCCTGCTGTGGCACACCCAGGTCAGGTAGCCCAGCTGCCACCCTAAAGGCTCCCTGCTTTGCCCTCACCCTGGGGTCTCCCACGTGGGTTCTGTCTCCCCAAGCACAACCTCAATGTGGATCCAGTCTGGACAGAAAAGCACACAATATCCCAGAGCACTCCAGGGCCTCAGCGGCTCAAAGGGGCATCAAGGCCTACCTAGGGGGCCTCTCTTCCCTAGGCCATACCCAGCCTGCACACTCTCTGTGGAGCAAGCTTCATTCCTGGAAGGGCCCAGGGGGTGGGCATGAGGGTCTCTTCGGGGCTCGGAACGTGCGGATAACAGAGGCTGTGGGACAACAGCAACATGAGACCCTGACAGGAGAGCTGTCGTTTCCCCTTTGGGAAGCAGGATGCTTGCGGCCCCCAGGCTGCGTGCCAATCCCCCTTGCTGCCTGGCTTCTGTTCACTGCTGGCTAGCGCTTCTGCAGCAGGTGAGCGTCTTGCCTAGAAACCGGGCGCTTGCCGTCCCTTGCTGGGAGCTCATGGCCCCACACACGTCCCTAGAGGGTGATGGCAACTTGGCTGAGAGCCACCAGGTGAGCTGTAGTTCTCCATGCGGAGAGGCCTGCCGCGGGTTTCGAGAATCCTGAGTCAGGGCTGTGCTTCAAGCGGAGGGTGAGTTCCGAGGCTGGAGGAGGCTCGGAGTCACACTGGTTCCCAAGGGGGAACACTCATTGCCAAAAGTCTCTCCCGTGGCTCCAGTGCCCCCTTCCTGGGCCAGGGGCCCTTGGAAACCCCTCTGAATGGAAAGCCCAGCTCATCATCTGCCGGCCTCTCCTGCTGGCAGCGCTCGCGTTCGGCAGCCTTCAAACTGCTTCAGGAAGGCAGTTCCTTGGAGTCGGAGACTGGCAGGCTGGGCAGCCTGAGGGTGAGGCGTGCAGCTGCGTGAGGAAAGCCCTGGGCTTAGCATTCACCCTGGGACGTCGTGCCTGGGTTCTGGGTACCTCGGAGAGAACCTCCACTCACTCTCCAAGCTGAGATCAACAGGCAGGAGTTCCCTGAGCAGCGCTAAACCACAGCCCCTCCCAGGCTGTCCCAAGACGTCCGTGCGGCCTACTCCCACTTCAGCCATACAACACATGCAGACCCTGGGGGGAGCAACGTTCAAGATGGAAGGTCCCACTTGCACGGCCTGTGTGTCTCTTCCACTGCTCAGAAGCTGCTGAGGCACAGGCTGAGTGTCCACATTCACCCTGAGGCCTGAAGGCCAAACGGTCATTACCCCAGGGCGAAGTGGGTTGGATGTGGCTCCTTGGCGGCTCGCCCAGCAGCCCTGCTGCTGGCCTTGCCTTCGCTGCTGGCAAACCTCTGGGAGGAAAAAGAGCGTCTCTGGCAAGAATCAAAAAGTGCTTGCCATCCCCTGGCTAGGAGCGCCTCCTACACCCCTCTTTGTGCGGCGAGCACACACATCAACTACTACCCTCCAAGGAAGCTGCAGCTTTCCAGCCAGAAAGGCCTGCAGCCCTTGCCGTGAAACCACAGTCAACAGGCTGTTGGACTGGGCCAAGTGCCTTGTAGGAGGCCTTGGACGCGCAGGGCTGCACTGTTTTCCGTTGGGGCACACCGTTGGCGAGAAGGCTCTGGCCTAGCCATCAGCGCACACCCTCCTAGCCAGAGGCCCTTGGGGTCCACTGGGTGGGCAGGCTGAAGGCGCGAGCAGGGCTTTGGTGCTTGCAGAGTCAATTTGGGCCCTGCTTTGGAAGGGTTTCAGGGACCCAGTTCGAGGGAGGCTTAGCTTCCCTGCTGTGGCACACCCAGGTCAGGTAGCCCAGCTGCCACCCTAAAGGCTCCCTGCTTTGCCCTCACCCTGGGGTCTCCCACGTGGGTTCTGTCTCCCCAAGCACAACCTCAATGTGGATCCAGTCTGGACAGAAAAGCACACAATATCCCAGAGCACTCCAGGGCCTCAGCGGCTCAAAGGGGCATCAAGGCCTACCTAGGGGGCCTCTCTTCCCTAGGCCATACCCAGCCTGCACACTCTCTGTGGAGCAAGCTTCATTCCTGGAAGGGCCCAGGGGGTGGGCATGAGGGTCTCTTCGGGGCTCGGAACGTGCGGATAACAGAGGCTGTGGGACAACAGCAACATGAGACCCTGACAGGAGAGCTGTCGTTTCCCCTTTGGGAAGCAGGATGCTTGCGGCCCCCAGGCTGCGTGCCAATCCCCCTTGCTGCCTGGCTTCTGTTCACTGCTGGCTAGCGCTTCTGCAGCAGGTGAGCGTCTTGCCTAGAAACCGGGCGCTTGCCGTCCCTTGCTGGGAGCTCATGGCCCCACACACGTCCCTAGAGGGTGATGGCAACTTGGCTGAGAGCCACCAGGTGAGCTGTAGTTCTCCATGCGGAGAGGCCTGCCGCGGGTTTCGAGAATCCTGAGTCAGGGCTGTGCTTCAAGCGGAGGGTGAGTTCCGAGGCTGGAGGAGGCTCGGAGTCACACTGGTTCCCAAGGGGGAACACTCATTGCCAAAAGTCTCTCCCGTGGCTCCAGTGCCCCCTTCCTGGGCCAGGGGCCCTTGGAAACCCCTCTGAATGGAAAGCCCAGCTCATCATCTGCCGGCCTCTCCTGCTGGCAGCGCTCGCGTTCGGCAGCCTTCAAACTGCTTCAGGAAGGCAGTTCCTTGGAGTCGGAGACTGGCAGGCTGGGCAGCCTGAGGGTGAGGCGTGCAGCTGCGTGAGGAAAGCCCTGGGCTTAGCATTCACCCTGGGACGTCGTGCCTGGGTTCTGGGTACCTCGGAGAGAACCTCCACTCACTCTCCAAGCTGAGATCAACAGGCAGGAGTTCCCTGAGCAGCGCTAAACCACAGCCCCTCCCAGGCTGTCCCAAGACGTCCGTGCGGCCTACTCCCACTTCAGCCATACAACACATGCAGACCCTGGGGGGAGCAACGTTCAAGATGGAAGGTCCCACTTGCACGGCCTGTGTGTCTCTTCCACTGCTCAGAAGCTGCTGAGGCACAGGCTGAGTGTCCACATTCACCCTGAGGCCTGAAGGCCAAACGGTCATTACCCCAGGGCGAAGTGGGTTGGATGTGGCTCCTTGGCGGCTCGCCCAGCAGCCCTGCTGCTGGCCTTGCCTTCGCTGCTGGCAAACCTCTGGGAGGAAAAAGAGCGTCTCTGGCAAGAATCAAAAAGTGCTTGCCATCCCCTGGCTAGGAGCGCCTCCTACACCCCTCTTTGTGCGGCGAGCACACACATCAACTACTACCCTCCAAGGAAGCTGCAGCTTTCCAGCCAGAAAGGCCTGCAGCCCTTGCCGTGAAACCACAGTCAACAGGCTGTTGGACTGGGCCAAGTGCCTTGTAGGAGGCCTTGGACGCGCAGGGCTGCACTGTTTTCCGTTGGGGCACACCGTTGGGGAGAAGGCTCTGGCCTAGCCATCAGCGCACACCCTCCTAGCCAGAGGCCCTTGGGGTCCACTGGGTGGGCAGGCTGAAGGCGCGAGCAGGGCTTTGGTGCTTGCAGAGTCAATTTGGGCCCTGCTTTGGAAGGGTTTCAGGGACCCAGTTCGAGGGAGGCTTAGCTTCCCTGCTGTGGCACACCCAGGTCAGGTAGCCCAGCTGCCACCCTAAAGGCTCCCTGCTTTGCCCTCACCCTGGGGTCTCCCACGTGGGTTCTGTCTCCCCAAGCACAACCTCAATGTGGATCCAGTCTGGACAGAAAAGCACACAATATCCCAGAGCACTCCAGGGCCTCAGCGGCTCAAAGGGGCATCAAGGCCTACCTAGGGGGCCTCTCTTCCCTAGGCCATACCCAGCCTGCACACTCTCTGTGGAGCAAGCTTCATTCCTGGAAGGGCCCAGGGGGTGGGCATGAGGGTCTCTTCGGGGCTCGGAACGTGCGGATAACAGAGGCTGTGGGACAACAGCAACATGAGACCCTGACAGGAGAGCTGTCGTTTCCCCTTTGGGAAGCAGGATGCTTGCGGCCCCCAGGCTGCGTGCCAATCCCCCTTGCTGCCTGGCTTCTGTTCACTGCTGGCTAGCGCTTCTGCAGCAGGTGAGCGTCTTGCCTAGAAACCGGGCGCTTGCCGTCCCTTGCTGGGAGCTCATGGCCCCACACACGTCCCTAGAGGGTGATGGCAACTTGGCTGAGAGCCACCAGGTGAGCTGTAGTTCTCCATGCGGAGAGGCCTGCCGCGGGTTTCGAGAATCCTGAGTCAGGGCTGTGCTTCAAGCGGAGGGTGAGTTCCGAGGCTGGAGGAGGCTCGGAGTCACACTGGTTCCCAAGGGGGAACACTCATTGCCAAAAGTCTCTCCCGTGGCTCCAGTGCCCCCTTCCTGGGCCAGGGGCCCTTGGAAACCCCTCTGAATGGAAAGCCCAGCTCATCATCTGCCGGCCTCTCCTGCTGGCAGCGCTCGCGTTCGGCAGCCTTCAAACTGCTTCAGGAAGGCAGTTCCTTGGAGTCGGAGACTGGCAGGCTGGGCAGCCTGAGGGTGAGGCGTGCAGCTGCGTGAGGAAAGCCCTGGGCTTAGCATTCACCCTGGGACGTCGTGCCTGGGTTCTGGGTACCTCGGAGAGAACCTCCACTCACTCTCCAAGCTGAGATCAACAGGCAGGAGTTCCCTGAGCAGCGCTAAACCACAGCCCCTCCCAGGCTGTCCCAAGACGTCCGTGCGGCCTACTCCCACTTCAGCCATACAACACATGCAGACCCTGGGGGGAGCAACGTTCAAGATGGAAGGTCCCACTTGCACGGCCTGTGTGTCTCTTCCACTGCTCAGAAGCTGCTGAGGCACAGGCTGAGTGTCCACATTCACCCTGAGGCCTGAAGGCCAAACGGTCATTACCCCAGGGCGAAGTGGGTTGGATGTGGCTCCTTGGCGGCTCGCCCAGCAGCCCTGCTGCTGGCCTTGCCTTCGCTGCTGGCAAACCTCTGGGAGGAAAAAGAGCGTCTCTGGCAAGAATCAAAAAGTGCTTGCCATCCCCTGGCTAGGAGCGCCTCCTACACCCCTCTTTGTGCGGCGAGCACACACATCAACTACTACCCTCCAAGGAAGCTGCAGCTTTCCAGCCAGAAAGGCCTGCAGCCCTTGCCATGAAACCACAGTCAACAGGCTGTTGGACTGGGCCAAGTGCCTTGTAGGAGGCCTTGGACGCGCAGGGCTGCACTGTTTTCCGTTGGGGCACACCGTTGGGGAGAAGGCTCTGGCCTAGCCATCAGCGCACACCCTCCTAGCCAGAGGCCCTTGGGATCCACTGGGTGGGCAGGCTGAAGGCGCGAGCAGGGCTTTGGTGCTTGCAGAGTCAATTTGGGCCCTGCTTTGGAAGGGTTTCAGGGACCCAGTTCGAGGGAGGCTTAGCTTCCCTGCTGTGGCACACCCAGGTCAGGTAGCCCAGCTGCCACCCTAAAGGCTCCCTGCTCTGCCCTCACCCTGTGGTCTCCCACGTGGGTTCTGTCTCCCCAAGCACAACCTCAATGTGGATCCAGTCTGGACAGAAAAGCACACAATATCCCAGAGCACTCCAGGGCCTCAGCGGCTCAAAGGGGCATCAAGGCCTACCTAGGGGGCCTCTCTTCCCTAGGCCATACCCAGCCTGCACACTCTCTGTGGAGCAAGCTTCATTCCTGGAAGGGCCCAGGGGGTGGGCATGAGGGTCTCTTCGGGGCTCGGAACGTGCGGATAACAGAGGCTGTGGGACAACAGCAACATGAGACCCTGACAGGAGAGCTGTCGTTTCCCCTTTGGGAAGCAGGATGCTTGCGGCCCCCAGGCTGCGTGCCAATCCCCCTTGCTGCCTGGCTTCTGTTCACTGCTGGCTAGCGCTTCTGCAGCAGGTGAGCGTCTTGCCTAGAAACCGGGCGCTTGCCGTCCCTTGCTGGGAGCTCATGGCCCCACACACGTCCCTAGAGGGTGATGGCAACTTGGCTGAGAGCCACCAGGTGAGCTGTAGTTCTCCATGCGGAGAGGCCTGCCGCGGGTTTCGAGAATCCTGAGTCAGGGCTGTGCTTCAAGCGGAGGGTGAGTTCCGAGGCTGGAGGAGGCTCGGAGTCACACTGGTTCCCAAGGGGGAACACTCATTGCCAAAAGTCTCTCCCGTGGCTCCAGTGCCCCCTTCCTGGGCCAGGGGCCCTTGGAAACCCCTCTGAATGGAAAGCCCAGCTCATCATCTGCCGGCCTCTCCTGCTGGCAGCGCTCGCGTTCGGCAGCCTTCAAACTGCTTCAGGAAGGCAGTTCCTTGGAGTCGGAGACTGGCAGGCTGGGCAGCCTGAGGGTGAGGCGTGCAGCTGCGTGAGGAAAGCCCTGGGCTTAGCATTCACCCTGGGACGTCGTGCCTGGGTTCTGGGTACCTCGGAGAGAACCTCCACTCACTCTCCAAGCTGAGATCAACAGGCAGGAGTTCCCTGAGCAGCGCTAAACCACAGCCCCTCCCAGGCTGTCCCAAGACGTCCGTGCGGCCTACTCCCACTTCAGCCATACAACACATGCAGACCCTGGGGGGAGCAACGTTCAAGATGGAAGGTCCCACTTGCACGGCCTGTGTGTCTCTTCCACTGCTCAGAAGCTGCTGAGGCACAGGCTGAGTGTCCACATTCACCCTGAGGCCTGAAGGCCAAACGGTCATTACCCCAGGGCGAAGTGGGTTGGATGTGGCTCCTTGGCGGCTCGCCCAGCAGCCCTGCTGCTGGCCTTGCCTTCGCTGCTGGCAAACCTCTGGGAGGAAAAAGAGCGTCTCTGGCAAGAATCAAAAAGTGCTTGCCATCCCCTGGCTAGGAGCGCCTCCTACACCCCTCTTTGTGCGGCGAGCACACACATCAACTACTACCCTCCAAGGAAGCTGCAGCTTTCCAGCCAGAAAGGCCTGCAGCCCTTGCCGTGAAACCACAGTCAACAGGCTGTTGGACTGGGCCAAGTGCCTTGTAGGAGGCCTTGGACGCGCAGGGCTGCACTGTTTTCCGTTGGGGCACACCGTTGGGGAGAAGGCTCTGGCCTAGCCATCAGCGCACACCCTCCTAGCCAGAGGCCCTTGGGGTCCACTGGGTGGGCAGGCTGAAGGCGCGAGCAGGGCTTTGGTGCTTGCAGAGTCAATTTGGGCCCTGCTTTGGAAGGGTTTCAGGGACCCAGTTCGAGGGAGGCTTAGCTTCCCTGCTGTGGCACACCCAGGTCAGGTAGCCCAGCTGCCACCCTAAAGGCTCCCTGCTTTGCCCTCACCCTGGGGTCTCCCACGTGGGTTCTGTCTCCCCAAGCACAACCTCAATGTGGATCCAGTCTGGACAGAAAAGCACACAATATCCCAGAGCACTCCAGGGCCTCAGCGGCTCAAAGGGGCATCAAGGCCTACCTAGGGGGCCTCTCTTCCCTAGGCCATACCCAGCCTGCACACTCTCTGTGGAGCAAGCTTCATTCCTGGAAGGGCCCAGGGGGTGGGCATGAGGGTCTCTTCGGGGCTCGGAACGTGCGGATAACAGAGGCTGTGGGACAACAGCAACATGAGACCCTGACAGGAGAGCTGTCGTTTCCCCTTTGGGAAGCAGGATGCTTGCGGCCCCCAGGCTGCGTGCCAATCCCCCTTGCTGCCTGGCTTCTGTTCACTGCTGGCTAGCGCTTCTGCAGCAGGTGAGCGTCTTGCCTAGAAACCGGGCGCTTGCCGTCCCTTGCTGGGAGCTCATGGCCCCACACACGTCCCTAGAGGGTGATGGCAACTTGGCTGAGAGCCACCAGGTGAGCTGTAGTTCTCCATGCGGAGAGGCCTGCCGCAGGTTTCGAGAATCCTGAGTCAGGGCTGTGCTTCAAGCGGAGGGTGAGTTCCGAGGCTGGAGGAGGCTCGGAGTCACACTGGTTCCCAAGGGGGAACACTCATTGCCAAAAGTCTCTCCCGTGGCTCCAGTGCCCCCTTCCTGGGCCAGGGGCCCTTGGAAACCCCTCTGAATGGAAAGCCCAGCTCATCATCTGCCGGCCTCTCCTGCTGGCAGCGCTCGCGTTCGGCAGCCTTCAAACTGCTTCAGGAAGGCAGTTCCTTGGAGTCGGAGACTGGCAGGCTGGGCAGCCTGAGGGTGAGGCGTGCAGCTGCGTGAGGAAAGCCCTGGGCTTAGCATTCACCCTGGGACATCGTGCCTGGGTTCTGGGTACCTCGGAGAGAACCTCCACTCACTCTCCAAGCTGAGATCAACAGGCAGGAGTTCCCTGAGCAGCGCTAAACCACAGCCCCTCCCAGGCTGTCCCAAGACGTCCGTGCGGCCTACTCCCACTTCAGCCATACAACACATGCAGACCCTGGGGGGAGCAACGTTCAAGATGGAAGGTCCCACTTGCACGGCCTGTGTGTCTCTTCCACTGCTCAGAAGCTGCTGAGGCACAGGCTGAGTGTCCACATTCACCCTGAGGCCTGAAGGCCAAACGGTCATTACCCCAGGGCGAAGTGGGTTGGATGTGGCTCCTTGGCGGCTCGCCCAGCAGCCCTGCTGCTGGCCTTGCCTTCGCTGCTGGCAAACCTCTGGGAGGAAAAAGAGCGTCTCTGGCAAGAATCAAAAAGTGCTTGCCATCCCCTGGCTAGGAGCGCCTCCTACACCCCTCTTTGTGCGGCGAGCACACACATCAACTACTACCCTCCAAGGAAGCTGCAGCTTTCCAGCCAGAAAGGCCTGCAGCCCTTGCCGTGAAACCACAGTCAACAGGCTGTTGGACTGGGCCAAGTGCCTTGTAGGAGGCCTTGGACGCGCAGGGCTGCACTGTTTTCCGTTGGGGCACACCGTTGGGGAGAAGGCTCTGGCCTAGCCATCAGCGCACACCCTCCTAGCCAGAGGCCCTTGGGGTCCACTGGGTGGGCAGGCTGAAGGCGCGAGCAGGGCTTTGGTGCTTGCAGAGTCAATTTGGGCCCTGCTTTGGAAGGGTTTCAGGGACCCAGTTCGAGGGAGGCTTAGCTTCCCTGCTGTGGCACACCCAGGTCAGGTAGCCCAGCTGCCACCCTAAAGGCTCCCTGCTTTGCCCTCACCCTGGGGTCTCCCACGTGGGTTCTGTCTCCCCAAGCACAACCTCAATGTGGATCCAGTCTGGACAGAAAAGCACACAATATCCCAGAGCACTCCAGGGCCTCAGCGGCTCAAAGGGGCATCAAGGCCTACCTAGGGGGCCTCTCTTCCCTAGGCCATACCCAGCCTGCACACTCTCTGTGGAGCAAGCTTCATTCCTGGAAGGGCCCAGGGGGTGGGCATGAGGGTCTCTTCGGGGCTCGGAACGTGCGGATAACAGAGGCTGTGGGACAACAGCAACATGAGACCCTGACAGGAGAGCTGTCGTTTCCCCTTTGGGAAGCAGGATGCTTGCGGCCCCCAGGCTGCGTGCCAATCCCCCTTGCTGCCTGGCTTCTGTTCACTGCTGGCTAGCGCTTCTGCAGCAGGTGAGCGTCTTGCCTAGAAACCGGGCGCTTGCCGTCCCTTGCTGGGAGCTCATGGCCCCACACACGTCCCTAGAGGGTGATGGCAACTTGGCTGAGAGCCAGCAGGTGAGCTGTAGTTCTCCATGCGGAGAGGCCTGCCGCGGGTTTCGAGAATCCTGAGTCAGGGCTGTGCTTCAAGCGGAGGGTGAGTTCCGAGGCTGGAGGAGGCTCGGAGTCACACTGGTTCCCAAGGGGGAACACTCATTGCCAAAAGTCTCTCCCGTGGCTCCAGTGCCCCCTTCCTGGGCCAGGGGCCCTTGGAAACCCCTCTGAATGGAAAGCCCAGCTCATCATCTGCCGGCCTCTCCTGCTGGCAGCGCTCGCGTTCGGCAGCCTTCAAACTGCTTCAGGAAGGCAGTTCCTTGGAGTCGGAGACTGGCAGGCTGGGCAGCCTGAGGGTGAGGCGTGCAGCTGCGTGAGGAAAGCCCTGGGCTTAGCATTCACCCTGGGACGTCGTGCCTGGGTTCTGGGTACCTCGGAGAGAACCTCCACTCACTCTCCAAGCTGAGATCAACAGGCAGGAGTTCCCTGAGCAGCGCTAAACCACAGCCCCTCCCAGGCTGTCCCAAGACGTCCGTGCGGCCTACTCCCACTTCAGCCATACAACACATGCAGACCCTGGGGGGAGCAACGTTCAAGATGGAAGGTCCCACTTGCACGGCCTGTGTGTCTCTTCCACTGCTCAGAAGCTGCTGAGGCACAGGCTGAGTGTCCACATTCACCCTGAGGCCTGAAGGCCAAACGGTCATTACCCCAGGGCGAAGTGGGTTGGATGTGGCCCCTTGGCGGCTCGCCCAGCAGCCCTGCTGCTGGCCTTGCCTTCGCTGCTGGCAAACCTCTGGGAGGAAAAAGAGCGTCTCTGGCAAGAATCAAAAAGTGCTTGCCATCCCCTGGCTAGGAGCGCCTCCTACACCCCTCTTTGTGCGGCGAGCACACACATCAACTACTACCCTCCAAGGAAGCTGCAGCTTTCCAGCCAGAAAGGCCTGCAGCCCTTGCCGTGAAACCACAGTCAACAGGCTGTTGGACTGGGCCAAGTGCCTTGTAGGAGGCCTTGGACGCGCAGGGCTGCACTGTTTTCCGTTGGGGCACACCGTTGGGGAGAAGGCTCTGGCCTAGCCATCAGCGCACACCCTCCTAGCCAGAGGCCCTTGGGGTCCACTGGGTGGGCAGGCTGAAGGCGCGAGCAGGGCTTTGGTGCTTGCAGAGTCAATTTGGGCCCTGCTTTGGAAGGGTTTCAGGGACCCAGTTCGAGGGAGGCTTAGCTTCCCTGCTGTGGCACACCCAGGTCAGGTAGCCCAGCTGCCACCCTAAAGGCTCCCTGCTTTGCCCTCACCCTGGGGTCTCCCACGTGGGTTCTGTCTCCCCAAGCACAACCTCAATGTGGATCCAGTCTGGACAGAAAAGCACACAATATCCCAGAGCACTCCAGGGCCTCAGCGGCTCAAAGGGGCATCAAGGCCTACCTAGGGGGCCTCTCTTCCCTAGGCCATACCCAGCCTGCACACTCTCTGTGGAGCAAGCTTCATTCCTGGAAGGGCCCAGGGGGTGGGCATGAGGGTCTCTTCGGGGCTCGGAACGTGCGGATAACAGAGGCTGTGGGACAACAGCAACATGAGACCCTGACAGGAGAGCTGTCGTTTCCCCTTTGGGAAGCAGGATGCTTGCGGCCCCCAGGCTGCGTGCCAATCCCCCTTGCTGCCTGGCTTCTGTTCACTGCTGGCTAGCGCTTCTGCAGCAGGTGAGCGTCTTGCCTAGAAACCGGGCGCTTGCCGTCCCTTGCTGGGAGCTCATGGCCCCACACACGTCCCTAGAGGGTGATGGCAACTTGGCTGAGAGCCACCAGGTGAGCTGTAGTTCTCCATGCGGAGAGGCCTGCCGCGGGTTTCGAGAATCCTGAGTCAGGGCTGTGCTTCAAGCGGAGGGTGAGTTCCGAGGCTGGAGGAGGCTCGGAGTCACACTGGTTCCCAAGGGGGAACACTCATTGCCAAAAGTCTCTCCCGTGGCTCCAGTGCCCCCTTCCTGGGCCAGGGGCCCTTGGAAACCCCTCTGAATGGAAAGCCCAGCTCATCATCTGCCGGCCTCTCCTGCTGGCAGCGCTCGCGTTCGGCAGCCTTCAAACTGCTTCAGGAAGGCAGTTCCTTGGAGTCGGAGACTGGCAGGCTGGGCAGCCTGAGGGTGAGGCGTGCAGCTGCGTGAGGAAAGCCCTGGGCTTAGCATTCACCCTGGGACATCGTGCCTGGGTTCTGGGTACCTCGGAGAGAACCTCCACTCACTCTCCAAGCTGAGATCAACAGGCAGGAGTTCCCTGAGCAGCGCTAAACCACAGCCCCTCCCAGGCTGTCCCAAGACGTCCGTGCGGCCTACTCCCACTTCAGCCATACAACACATGCAGACCCTGGGGGGAGCAACGTTCAAGATGGAAGGTCCCACTTGCACGGCCTGTGTGTCTCTTCCACTGCTCAGAAGCTGCTGAGGCACAGGCTGAGTGTCCACATTCACCCTGAGGCCTGAAGGCCAAACGGTCATTACCCCAGGGCGAAGTGGGTTGGATGTGGCTCCTTGGCGGCTCGCCCAGCAGCCCTGCTGCTGGCCTTGCCTTCGCTGCTGGCAAACCTCTGGGAGGAAAAAGAGCGTCTCTGGCAAGAATCAAAAAGTGCTTGCCATCCCCTGGCTAGGAGCGCCTCCTACACCCCTCTTTGTGCGGCGAGCACACACATCAACTACTACCCTCCAAGGAAGCTGCAGCTTTCCAGCCAGAAAGGCCTGCAGCCCTTGCCGTGAAACCACAGTCAACAGGCTGTTGGACTGGGCCAAGTGCCTTGTAGGAGGCCTTGGACGCGCAGGGCTGCACTGTTTTCCGTTGGGGCACACCGTTGGGGAGAAGGCTCTGGCCTAGCCATCAGCGCACACCCTCCTAGCCAGAGGCCCTTGGGGTCCACTGGGTGGGCAGGCTGAAGGCGCGAGCAGGGCTTTGGTGCTTGCAGAGTCAATTTGGGCCCTGCTTTGGAAGGGTTTCAGGGACCCAGTTCGAGGGAGGCTTAGCTTCCCTGCTGTGGCACACCCAGGTCAGGTAGCCCAGCTGCCACCCTAAAGGCTCCCTGCTTTGCCCTCACCCTGGGGTCTCCCACGTGGGTTCTGTCTCCCCAAGCACAACCTCAATGTGGATCCAGTCTGGACAGAAAAGCACACAATATCCCAGAGCACTCCAGGGCCTCAGCGGCTCAAAGGGGCATCAAGGCCTACCTAGGGGGCCTCTCTTCCCTAGGCCATACCCAGCCTGCACACTCTCTGTGGAGCAAGCTTCATTCCTGGAAGGGCCCAGGGGGTGGGCATGAGGGTCTCTTCGGGGCTCGGAACGTGCGGATAACAGAGGCTGTGGGACAACAGCAACATGAGACCCTGACAGGAGAGCTGTCGTTTCCCCTTTGGGAAGCAGGATGCTTGCGGCCCCCAGGCTGCGTGCCAATCCCCCTTGCTGCCTGGCTTCTGTTCACTGCTGGCTAGCGCTTCTGCAGCAGGTGAGCGTCTTGCCTAGAAACCGGGCGCTTGCCGTCCCTTGCTGGGAGCTCATGGCCCCACACACGTCCCTAGAGGGTGATGGCAACTTGGCTGAGAGCCACCAGGTGAGCTGTAGTTCTCCATGCGGAGAGGCCTGCCGCGGGTTTCGAGAATCCTGAGTCAGGGCTGTGCTTCAAGCGGAGGGTGAGTTCCGAGGCTGGAGGAGGCTCGGAGTCACACTGGTTCCCAAGGGGGAACACTCATTGCCAAAAGTCTCTCCCGTGGCTCCAGTGCCCCCTTCCTGGGCCAGGGGCCCTTGGAAACCCCTCTGAATGGAAAGCCCAGCTCATCATCTGCCGGCCTCTCCTGCTGGCAGCGCTCGCGTTCGGCAGCCTTCAAACTGCTTCAGGAAGGCAGTTCCTTGGAGTCGGAGACTGGCAGGCTGGGCAGCCTGAGGGTGAGGCGTGCAGCTGCGTGAGGAAAGCCCTGGGCTTAGCATTCACCCTGGGACGTCGTGCCTGGGTTCTGGGTACCTCGGAGAGAACCTCCACTCACTCTCCAAGCTGAGATCAACAGGCAGGAGTTCCCTGAGCAGCGCTAAACCACAGCCCCTCCCAGGCTGTCCCAAGACGTCCGTGCGGCCTACTCCCACTTCAGCCATACAACACATGCAGACCCTGGGGGGAGCAACGTTCAAGATGGAAGGTCCCACTTGCACGGCCTGTGTGTCTCTTCCACTGCTCAGAAGCTGCTGAGGCACAGGCTGAGTGTCCACATTCACCCTGAGGCCTGAAGGCCAAACGGTCATTACCCCAGGGCGAAGTGGGTTGGATGTGGCTCCTTGGCGGCTCGCCCAGCAGCCCTGCTGCTGGCCTTGCCTTCGCTGCTGGCAAACCTCTGGGAGGAAAAAGAGCGTCTCTGGCAAGAATCAAAAAGTGCTTGCCATCCCCTGGCTAGGAGCGCCTCCTACACCCCTCTTTGTGCGGCGAGCACACACATCAACTACTACCCTCCAAGGAAGCTGCAGCTTTCCAGCCAGAAAGGCCTGCAGCCCTTGCCGTGAAACCACAGTCAACAGGCTGTTGGACTGGGCCAAGTGCCTTGTAGGAGGCCTTGGACGCGCAGGGCTGCACTGTTTTCCGTTGGGGCACACCGTTGGGGAGAAGGCTCTGGCCTAGCCATCAGCGCACACCCTCCTAGCCAGAGGCCCTTGGGGTCCACTGGGTGGGCAGGCTGAAGGCGCGAGCAGGGCTTTGGTGCTTGCAGAGTCAATTTGGGCCCTGCTTTGGAAGGGTTTCAGGGACCCAGTTCGAGGGAGGCTTAGCTTCCCTGCTGTGGCACACCCAGGTCAGGTAGCCCAGCTGCCACCCTAAAGGCTCCCTGCTCTGCCCTCACCCTGTGGTCTCCCACGTGGGTTCTGTCTCCCCAAGCACAACCTCAATGTGGATCCAGTCTGGACAGAAAAGCACACAATATCCCAGAGCACTCCAGGGCCTCAGCGGCTCAAAGGGGCATCAAGGCCTACCTAGGGGGCCTCTCTTCCCTAGGCCATACCCAGCCTGCACACTCTCTGTGGAGCAAGCTTCATTGCTGGAAGGGCCCAGGGGGTGGGCATGAGGGTCTCTTCGGGGCTCGGAACGTGCGGATAACAGAGGCTGTGGGACAACAGCAACATGAGACCCTGACAGGAGAGCTGTCGTTTCCCCTTTGGGAAGCAGGATGCTTGCGGCCCCCAGGCTGCGTGCCAATCCCCCTTGCTGCCTGGCTTCTGTTCACTGCTGGCTAGCGCTTCTGCAGCAGGTGAGCGTCTTGCCTAGAAACCGGGCGCTTGCCGTCCCTTGCTGGGAGCTCATGGCCCCACACACGTCCCTAGAGGGTGATGGCAACTTGGCTGAGAGCCACCAGGTGAGCTGTAGTTCTCCATGCGGAGAGGCCTGCCGCGGGTTTCGAGAATCCTGAGTCAGGGCTGTGCTTCAAGCGGAGGGTGAGTTCCGAGGCTGGAGGAGGCTCGGAGTCACACTGGTTCCCAAGGGGGAACACTCATTGCCAAAAGTCTCTCCCGTGGCTCCAGTGCCCCCTTCCTGGGCCAGGGGCCCTTGGAAACCCCTCTGAATGGAAAGCCCAGCTCATCATCTGCCGGCCTCTCCTGCTGGCAGCGCTCGCGTTCGGCAGCCTTCAAACTGCTTCAGGAAGGCAGTTCCTTGGAGTCGGAGACTGGCAGGCTGGGCAGCCTGAGGGTGAGGCGTGCAGCTGCGTGAGGAAAGCCCTGGGCTTAGCATTCACCCTGGGACGTCGTGCCTGGGTTCTGGGTACCTCGGAGAGAACCTCCACTCACTCTCCAAGCTGAGATCAACAGGCAGGAGTTCCCTGAGCAGCGCTAAACCACAGCCCCTCCCAGGCTGTCCCAAGACGTCCGTGCGGCCTACTCCCACTTCAGCCATACAACACATGCAGACCCTGGGGGGAGCAACGTTCAAGATGGAAGGTCCCACTTGCACGGCCTGTGTGTCTCTTCCACTGCTCAGAAGCTGCTGAGGCACAGGCTGAGTGTCCACATTCACCCTGAGGCCTGAAGGCCAAACGGTCATTACCCCAGGGCGAAGTGGGTTGGATGTGGCTCCTTGGCGGCTCGCCCAGCAGCCCTGCTGCTGGCCTTGCCTTCGCTGCTGGCAAACCTCTGGGAGGAAAAAGAGCGTCTCTGGCAAGAATCAAAAAGTGCTTGCCATCCCCTGGCTAGGAGCGCCTCCTACACCCCTCTTTGTGCGGCGAGCACACACATCAACTACTACCCTCCAAGGAAGCTGCAGCTTTCCAGCCAGAAAGGCCTGCAGCCCTTGCCGTGAAACCACAGTCAACAGGCTGTTGGACTGGGCCAAGTGCCTTGTAGGAGGCCTTGGACGCGCAGGGCTGCACTGTTTTCCGTTGGGGCACACCGTTGGGGAGAAGGCTCTGGCCTAGCCATCAGCGCACACCCTCCTAGCCAGAGGCCCTTGGGGTCCACTGGGTGGGCAGGCTGAAGGCGCGAGCAGGGCTTTGGTGCTTGCAGAGTCAATTTGGGCCCTGCTTTGGAAGGGTTTCAGGGACCCAGTTCGAGGGAGGCTTAGCTTCCCTGCTGTGGCACACCCAGGTCAGGTAGCCCAGCTGCCACCCTAAAGGCTCCCTGCTTTGCCCTCACCCTGGGGTCTCCCACGTGGGTTCTGTCTCCCCAAGCACAACCTCAATGTGGATCCAGTCTGGACAGAAAAGCACACAATATCCCAGAGCACTCCAGGGCCTCAGCGGCTCAAAGGGGCATCAAGGCCTACCTAGGGGGCCTCTCTTCCCTAGGCCATACCCAGCCTGCACACTCTCTGTGGAGCAAGCTTCATTCCTGGAAGGGCCCAGGGGGTGGGCATGAGGGTCTCTTCGGGGCTCGGAACGTGCGGATAACAGAGGCTGTGGGACAACAGCAACATGAGACCCTGACAGGAGAGCTGTCGTTTCCCCTTTGGGAAGCAGGATGCTTGCGGCCCCCAGGCTGCGTGCCAATCCCCCTTGCTGCCTGGCTTCTGTTCACTGCTGGCTAGCGCTTCTGCAGCAGGTGAGCGTCTTGCCTAGAAACCGGGCGCTTGCCGTCCCTTGCTGGGAGCTCATGGCCCCACACACGTCCCTAGAGGGTGATGGCAACTTGGCTGAGAGCCACCAGGTGAGCTGTAGTTCTCCATGCGGAGAGGCCTGCCGCGGGTTTCGAGAATCCTGAGTCAGGGCTGTGCTTCAAGCGGAGGGTGAGTTCCGAGGCTGGAGGAGGCTCGGAGTCACACTGGTTCCCAAGGGGGAACACTCATTGCCAAAAGTCTCTCCCGTGGCTCCAGTGCCCCCTTCCTGGGCCAGGGGCCCTTGGAAACCCCTCTGAATGGAAAGACCAGCTCATCATCTGCCGGCCTCTCCTGCTGGCAGCGCTCGCGTTCGGCAGCCTTCAAACTGCTTCAGGAAGGCAGTTCCTTGGAGTCGGAGACTGGCAGGCTGGGCAGCCTGAGGGTGAGGCGTGCAGCTGCGTGAGGAAAGCCCTGGGCTTAGCATTCACCCTGGGACGTCGTGCCTGGGTTCTGGGTACCTCGGAGAGAACCTCCACTCACTCTCCAAGCTGAGATCAACAGGCAGGAGTTCCCTGAGCAGCGCTAAACCACAGCCCCTCCCAGGCTGTCCCAAGACGTCCATGCGGCCTACTCCCACTTCAGCCATACAACACATGCAGACCCTGGGGGGAGCAACGTTCAAGATGGAAGGTCCCACTTGCACGGCCTGTGTGTCTCTTCCACTGCTCAGAAGCTGCTGAGGCACAGGCTGAGTGTCCACATTCACCCTGAGGCCTGAAGGCCAAACGGTCATTACCCCAGGGCGAAGTGGGTTGGATGTGGCTCCTTGGCGGCTCGCCCAGCAGCCCTGCTGCTGGCCTTGCCTTCGCTGCTGGCAAACCTCTGGGAGGAAAAAGAGCGTCTCTGGCAAGAATCAAAAAGTGCTTGCCATCCCCTGGCTAGGAGCGCCTCCTACACCCCTCTTTGTGCGGCGAGCACACACATCAACTACTACCCTCCAAGGAAGCTGCAGCTTTCCAGCCAGAAAGGCCTGCAGCCCTTGCCGTGAAACCACAGTCAACAGGCTGTTGGACTGGGCCAAGTGCCTTGTAGGAGGCCTTGGACGCGCAGGGCTGCACTGTTTTCCGTTGGGGCACACCGTTGGGGAGAAGGCTCTGGCCTAGCCATCAGCGCACACCCTCCTAGCCAGAGGCCCTTGGGGTCCACTGGGTGGGCAGGCTGAAGGCGCGAGCAGGGCTTTGGTGCTTGCAGAGTCAATTTGGGCCCTGCTTTGGAAGGGTTTCAGGGACCCAGTTCTAGGGAGGCTTAGCTTCCCTGCTGTGGCACACCCAGGTCAGGTAGCCCAGCTGCCACCCTAAAGGCTCCCTGCTTTGCCCTCACCCTGGGGTCTCCCACGTGGGTTCTGTCTCCCCAAGCACAACCTCAATGTGGATCCAGTCTGGACAGAAAAGCACACAATATCCCAGAGCACTCCAGGGCCTCAGCGGCTCAAAGGGGCATCAAGGCCTACCTAGGGGGCCTCTCTTCCCTAGGCCATACCCAGCCTGCACACTCTCTGTGGAGCAAGCTTCATTCCTGGAAGGGCCCAGGGGGTGGGCATGAGGGTCTCTTCGGGGCTCGGAACGTGCGGATAACAGAGGCTGTGGGACAACCGCAACATGAGACCCTGACAGGAGAGCTGTCGTTTCCCCTTTGGGAAGCAGGATGCTTGCGGCCCCCAGGCTGCGTGCCAATCCCCCTTGCTGCCTGGCTTCTGTTCACTGCTGGCTAGCGCTTCTGCAGCAGGTGAGCGTCTTGCCTAGAAACCGGGCGCTTGCCGTCCCTTGCTGGGAGCTCCTGGCCCCACACACGTCCCTAGAGGGTGATGGCAACTTGGCTGAGAGCCACCAGGTGAGCTGTAGTTCTCCATGCGGAGAGGCCTGCCGCGGGTTTCGAGAATCCTGAGTCAGGGCTGTGCTTCAAGCGGAGGGTGAGTTCCGAGGCTGGAGGAGGCTCGGAGTCACACTGGTTCCCAAGGGGGAACACTCATTGCCAAAAGTCTCTCCCGTGGCTCCAGTGCCCCCTTCCTGGGCCAGGGGCCCTTGGAAACCCCTCTGAATGGAAAGCCCAGCTCATCATCTGCCGGCCTCTCCTGCTGGCAGCGCTCGCGTTCGGCAGCCTTCAAACTGCTTCAGGAAGGCAGTTCCTTGGAGTCGGAGACTGGCAGGCTGGGCAGCCTGAGGGTGAGGCGTGCAGCTGCGTGAGGAAAGCCCTGGGCTTAGCATTCACCCTGGGACGTCGTGCCTGGGTTCTGGGTACCTCGGAGAGAACCTCCACTCACTCTCCAAGCTGAGATCAACAGGCAGGAGTTCCCTGAGCAGCGCTAAACCACAGCCCCTCCCAGGCTGTCCCAAGACGTCCGTGCGGCCTACTCCCACTTCAGCCATACAACACATGCAGACCCTGGGGGGAGCAACGTTCAAGATGGAAGGTCCCACTTGCACGGCCTGTGTGTCTCTTCCACTGCTCAGAAGCTGCTGAGGCACAGGCTGAGTGTCCACATTCACCCTGAGGCCTGAAGGCCAAACGGTCATTACCCCAGGGCGAAGTGGGTTGGATGTGGCTCCTTGGCGGCTCGCCCAGCAGCCCTGCTGCTGGCCTTGCCTTCGCTGCTGGCAAACCTCTGGGAGGAAAAAGAGCGTCTCTGGCAAGAATCAAAAAGTGCTTGCCATCCCCTGGCTAGGAGCGCCTCCTACACCCCTCTTTGTGCGGCGAGCACACACATCAACTACTACCCTCCAAGGAAGCTGCAGCTTTCCAGCCAGAAAGGCCTGCAGCCCTTGCCGTGAAACCACAGTCAACAGGCTGTTGGACTGGGCCAAGTGCCTTGTAGGAGGCCTTGGACGCGCAGGGCTGCACTGTTTTCCGTTGGGGCACACCGTTGGGGAGAAGGCTCTGGCCTAGCCATCAGCGCACACCCTCCTAGCCAGAGGCCCTTGGGGTCCACTGGGTGGGCAGGCTGAAGGCGCGAGCAGGGCTTTGGTGCTTGCAGAGTCAATTTGGGCCCTGCTTTGGAAGGGTTTCAGGGACCCAGTTCGAGGGAGGCTTAGCTTCCCTGCTGTGGCACACCCAGGTCAGGTAGCCCAGCTGCCACCCTAAAGGCTCCCTGCTTTGCCCTCACCCTGGGGTCTCCCACGTGGGTTCTGTCTCCCCAAGCACAACCTCAATGTGGATCCAGTCTGGACAGAAAAGCACACAATATCCCAGAGCACTCCAGGGCCTCAGCGGCTCAAAGGGGCATCAAGGCCTACCTAGGGGGCCTCTCTTCCCTAGGCCATACCCAGCCTGCACACTCTCTGTGGAGCAAGCTTCATTCCTGGAAGGGCCCAGGGGGTGGGCATGAGGGTCTCTTCGGGGCTCGGAACGTGCGGATAACAGAGGCTGTGGGACAACCGCAACATGAGACCCTGACAGGAGAGCTGTCGTTTCCCCTTTGGGAAGCAGGATGCTTGCGGCCCCCAGGCTGCGTGCCAATCCCCCTTGCTGCCTGGCTTCTGTTCACTGCTGGCTAGCGCTTCTGCAGCAGGTGAGCGTCTTGCCTAGAAACCGGGCGCTTGCCGTCCCTTGCTGGGAGCTCCTGGCCCCACACACGTCCCTAGAGGGTGATGGCAACTTGGCTGAGAGCCACCAGGTGAGCTGTAGTTCTCCATGCGGAGAGGCCTGCCGTGGGTTTCGAGAATCCTGAGTCAGGGCTGTGCTTCAAGCGGAGGGTGAGTTCCGAGGCTGGAGGAGGCTCGGAGTCACACTGGTTCCCAAGGGGGAACACTCATTGCCAAAAGTCTCTCCCGTGGCTCCAGTGCCCCCTTCCTGGGCCAGGGGCCCTTGGAAACCCCTCTGAATGGAAAGCCCAGCTCATCATCTGCCGGCCTCTCCTGCTGGCAGCGCTCGCGTTCGGCAGCCTTCAAACTGCTTCAGGAAGGCAGTTCCTTGGAGTCGGAGACTGGCAGGCTGGGCAGCCTGAGGGTGAGGCGTGCAGCTGCGTGAGGAAAGCCCTGGGCTTAGCATTCACCCTGGGACGTCGTGCCTGGGTTCTGGGTACCTCGGAGAGAACCTCCACTCACTCTCCAAGCTGAGATCAACAGGCAGGAGTTCCCTGAGCAGCGCTAAACCACAGCCCCTCCCAGGCTGTCCCAAGACGTCCGTGCGGCCTACTCCCACTTCAGCCATACAACACATGCAGACCCTGGGGGGAGCAACGTTCAAGATGGAAGGTCCCACTTGCACGGCCTGTGTGTCTCTTCCACTGCTCAGAAGCTGCTGAGGCACAGGCTGAGTGTCCACATTCACCCTGAGGCCTGAAGGCCAAACGGTCATTACCCCAGGGCGAAGTGGGTTGGATGTGGCTCCTTGGCGGCTCGCCCAGCAGCCCTGCTGCTGGCCTTGCCTTCGCTGCTGGCAAACCTCTGGGAGGAAAAAGAGCGTCTCTGGCAAGAATCAAAAAGTGCTTGCCATCCCCTGGCTAGGAGCGCCTCCTACACCCCTCTTTGTGCGGCGAGCACACACATCAACTACTACCCTCCAAGGAAGCTGCAGCTTTCCAGCCAGAAAGGCCTGCAGCCCTTGCCGTGAAACCACAGTCAACAGGCTGTTGGACTGGGCCAAGTGCCTTGTAGGAGGCCTTGGACGCGCAGGGCTGCACTGTTTTCCGTTGGGGCACACCGTTGGGGAGAAGGCTCTGGCCTAGCCATCAGCGCACACCCTCCTAGCCAGAGGCCCTTGGGGTCCACTGGGTGGGCAGGCTGAAGGCGCGAGCAGGGCTTTGGTGCTTGCAGAGTCAATTTGGGCCCTGCTTTGGAAGGGTTTCAGGGACCCAGTTCGAGGGAGGCTTAGCTTCCCTGCTGTGGCACACCCAGGTCAGGTAGCCCAGCTGCCACCCTAAAGGCTCCCTGCTTTGCCCTCACCCTGGGGTCTCCCACGTGGGTTCTGTCTCCCCAAGCACAACCTCAATGTGGATCCAGTCTGGACAGAAAAGCACACAATATCCCAGAGCACTCCAGGGCCTCAGCGGCTCAAAGGGGCATCAAGGCCTACCTAGGGGGCCTCTCTTCCCTAGGCCATACCCAGCCTGCACACTCTCTGTGGAGCAAGCTTCATTCCTGGAAGGGCCCAGGGGGTGGGCATGAGGGTCTCTTCGGGGCTCGGAACGTGCGGATAACAGAGGCTGTGGGACAACAGCAACATGAGACCCTGACAGGAGAGCTGTCGTTTCCCCTTTGGGAAGCAGGATGCTTGCGGCCCCCAGGCTGCGTGCCAATCCCCCTTGCTGCCTGGCTTCTGTTCACTGCTGGCTAGCGCTTCTGCAGCAGGTGAGCGTCTTGCCTAGAAACCGGGCGCTTGCCGTCCCTTGCTGGGAGCTCATGGCCCCACACACGTCCCTAGAGGGTGATGGCAACTTGGCTGAGAGCCACCAGGTGAGCTGTAGTTCTCCATGCGGAGAGGCCTGCCGCGGGTTTCGAGAATCCTGAGTCAGGGCTGTGCTTCAAGCGGAGGGTGAGTTCCGAGGCTGGAGGAGGCTCGGAGTCACACTGGTTCCCAAGGGGGAACACTCATTGCCAAAAGTCTCTCCCGTGGCTCCAGTGCCCCCTTCCTGGGCCAGGGGCCCTTGGAAAGCCCTCTGAATGGAAAGCCCAGCTCATCATCTGCCGGCCTCTCCTGCTGGCAGCGCTCGCGTTCGGCAGCCTTCAAACTGCTTCAGGAAGGCAGTTCCTTGGAGTCGGAGACTGGCAGGCTGGGCAGCCTGAGGGTGAGGCGTGCAGCTGCGTGAGGAAAGCCCTGGGCTTAGCATTCACCCTGGGACGTCGTGCCTGGGTTCTGGGTACCTCGGAGAGAACCTCCACTCACTCTCCAAGCTGAGATCAACAGGCAGGAGTTCCCTGAGCAGCGCTAAACCACAGCCCCTCCCAGGCTGTCCCAAGACGTCCGTGCGGCCTACTCCCACTTCAGCCATACAACACATGCAGACCCTGGGGGGAGCAACGTTCAAGATGGAAGGTCCCACTTGCACGGCCTGTGTGTCTCTTCCACTGCTCAGAAGCTGCTGAGGCACAGGCTGAGTGTCCACATTCACCCTGAGGCCTGAAGGCCAAACGGTCATTACCCCAGGGCGAAGTGGGTTGGATGTGGCTCCTTGGCGGCTCGCCCAGCAGCCCTGCTGCTGGCCTTGCCTTCGCTGCTGGCAAACCTCTGGGAGGAAAAAGAGCGTCTCTGGCAAGAATCAAAAAGTGCTTGCCATCCCCTGGCTAGGAGCGCCTCCTACACCCCTCTTTGTGCGGCGAGCACACACATCAACTACTACCCTCCAAGGAAGCTGCAGCTTTCCAGCCAGAAAGGCCTGCAGCCCTTGCCGTGAAACCACAGTCAACAGGCTGTTGGACTGGGCCAAGTGCCTTGTAGGAGGCCTTGGACGCGCAGGGCTGCACTGTTTTCCGTTGGGGCACACCGTTGGGGAGAAGGCTCTGGCCTAGCCATCAGCGCACACCCTCCTAGCCAGAGGCCCTTGGGGTCCACTGGGTGGGCAGGCTGAAGGCGCGAGCAGGGCTTTGGTGCTTGCAGAGTCAATTTGGGCCCTGCTTTGGAAGGGTTTCAGGGACCCAGTTCGAGGGAGGCTTAGCTTCCCTGCTGTGGCACACCCAGGTCAGGTAGCCCAGCTGCCACCCTAAAGGCTCCCTGCTTTGCCCTCACCCTGGGGTCTCCCACGTGGGTTCTGTCTCCCCAAGCACAACCTCAATGTGGATCCAGTCTGGACAGAAAAGCACACAATATCCCAGAGCACTCCAGGGCCTCAGCGGCTCAAAGGGGCATCAAGGCCTACCTAGGGGGCCTCTCTTCCCTAGGCCATACCCAGCCTGCACACTCTCTGTGGAGCAAGCTTCATTCCTGGAAGGGCCCAGGGGGTGGGCATGAGGGTCTCTTCGGGGCTCGGAACGTGCGGATAACAGAGGCTGTGGGACAACAGCAACATGAGACCCTGACAGGAGAGCTGTCGTTTCCCCTTTGGGAAGCAGGATGCTTGCGGCCCCCAGGCTGCGTGCCAATCCCCCTTGCTGCCTGGCTTCTGTTCACTGCTGGCTAGCGCTTCTGCAGCAGGTGAGCGTCTTGCCTAGAAACCGGGCGCTTGCCGTCCCTTGCTGGGAGCTCATGGCCCCACACACGTCCCTAGAGGGTGATGGCAACTTGGCTGAGAGCCACCAGGTGAGCTGTAGTTCTCCATGCGGAGAGGCCTGCCGCGGGTTTCGAGAATCCTGAGTCAGGGCTGTGCTTCAAGCGGAGGGTGAGTTCCGAGGCTGGAGGAGGCTCGGAGTCACACTGGTTCCCAAGGGGGAACACTCATTGCCAAAAGTCTCTCCCGTGGCTCCAGTGCCCCCTTCCTGGGCCAGGGGCCCTTGGAAACCCCTCTGAATGGAAAGCCCAGCTCATCATCTGCCGGCCTCTCCTGCTGGCAGCGCTCGCGTTCGGCAGCCTTCAAACTGCTTCAGGAAGGCAGTTCCTTGGAGTCGGAGACTGGCAGGCTGGGCAGCCTGAGGGTGAGGCGTGCAGCTGCGTGAGGAAAGCCCTGGGCTTAGCATTCACCCTGGGACGTCGTGCCTGGGTTCTGGGTACCTCGGAGAGAACCTCCACTCACTCTCCAAGCTGAGATCAACAGGCAGGAGTTCCCTGAGCAGCGCTAAACCACAGCCCCTCCCAGGCTGTCCCAAGACGTCCGTGCGGCCTACTCCCACTTCAGCCATACAACACATGCAGACCCTGGGGGGAGCAACGTTCAAGATGGAAGGTCCCACTTGCACGGCCTGTGTGTCTCTTCCACTGCTCAGAAGCTGCTGAGGCACAGGCTGAGTGTCCACATTCACCCTGAGGCCTGAAGGCCAAACGGTCATTACCCCAGGGCGAAGTGGGTTGGATGTGGCTCCTTGGCGGCTCGCCCAGCAGCCCTGCTGCTGGCCTTGCCTTCGCTGCTGGCAAACCTCTGGGAGGAAAAAGAGCGTCTCTGGCAAGAATCAAAAAGTGCTTGCCATCCCCTGGCTAGGAGCGCCTCCTACACCCCTCTTTGTGCAGCGAGCACACACATCAACTACTACCCTCCAAGGAAGCTGCAGCTTTCCAGCCAGAAAGGCCTGCAGCCCTTGCCGTGAAACCACAGTCAACAGGCTGTTGGACTGGGCCAAGTGCCTTGTAGGAGGCCTTGGACGCGCAGGGCTGCACTGTTTTCCGTTGGGGCACACCGTTGGGGAGAAGGCTCTGGCCTAGCCATCAGCGCACACCCTCCTAGCCAGAGGCCCTTGGGGTCCACTGGGTGGGCAGGCTGAAGGCGCAAGCAGGGCTTTGGTGCTTGCAGAGTCAATTTGGGCCCTGCTTTGGAAGGGTTTCAGGGACCCAGTTCGAGGGAGGCTTAGCTTCCCTGCTGTGGCACACCCAGGTCAGGTAGCCCAGCTGCCACCCTAAAGGCTCCCTGCTTTGCCCTCACCCTGGGGTCTCCCACGTGGGTTCTGTCTCCCCAAGCACAACCTCAATGTGGATCCAGTCTGGACAGAAAAGCACACAATATCCCAGAGCACTCCAGGGCCTCAGCGGCTCAAAGGGGCATCAAGGCCTACCTAGGGGGCCTCTCTTCCCTAGGCCATACCCAGCCTGCACACTCTCTGTGGAGCAAGCTTCATTGCTGGAAGGGCCCAGGGGGTGGGCATGAGGGTCTCTTCGGGGCTCGGAACGTGCGGATAACAGAGGCTGTGGGACAACAGCAACATGAGACCCTGACAGGAGAGCTGTCGTTTCCCCTTTGGGAAGCAGGATGCTTGCGGCCCCCAGGCTGCGTGCCAATCCCCCTTGCTGCCTGGCTTCTGTTCACTGCTGGCTAGCGCTTCTGCAGCAGGTGAGCGTCTTGCCTAGAAACCGGGCGCTTGCCGTCCCTTGCTGGGAGCTCATGGCCCCACACACGTCCCTAGAGGGTGATGGCAACTTGGCTGAGAGCCACCAGGTGAGCTGTAGTTCTCCATGCGGAGAGGCCTGCCGCGGGTTTCGAGAATCCTGAGTCAGGGCTGTGCTTCAAGCGGAGGGTGAGTTCCGAGGCTGGGGAGGCTCGGAGTCACACTGGTTCCCAAGGGGGAACACTCATTGCCAAAAGTCTCTCCCGTGGCTCCAGTGCCCCCTTCCTGGGCCAGGGGCCCTTGGAAACCCCTCTGAATGGAAAGCCCAGCTCATCATCTGCCGGCCTCTCCTGCTGGCAGCGCTCGCGTTCGGCAGCCTTCAAACTGCTTCAGGAAGGCAGTTCCTTGGAGTCGGAGACTGGCAGGCTGGGCAGCCTGAGGGTGAGGCGTGCAGCTGCGTGAGGAAAGCCCTGGGCTTAGCATTCACCCTGGGACATCGTGCCTGGGTTCTGGGTACCTCGGAGAGAACCTCCACTCACTCTCCAAGCTGAGATCAACAGGCAGGAGTTCCCTGAGCAGCGCTAAACCACAGCCCCTCCCAGGCTGTCCCAAGACGTCCGTGCGGCCTACTCCCACTTCAGCCATACAACACATGCAGACCCTGGGGGGAGCAACGTTCAAGATGGAAGGTCCCACTTGCACGGCCTGTGTGTCTCTTCCACTGCTCAGAAGCTGCTGAGGCACAGGCTGAGTGTCCACATTCACCCTGAGGCCTGAAGGCCAAACGGTCATTACCCCAGGGCGAAGTGGGTTGGATGTGGCCCCTTGGCGGCTCGCCCAGCAGCCCTGCTGCTGGCCTTGCCTTCGCTGCTGGCAAACCTCTGGGAGGAAAAAGAGCGTCTCTGGCAAGAATCAAAAAGTGCTTGCCATCCCCTGGCTAGGAGCGCCTCCTACACCCCTCTTTGTGCGGCGAGCACACACATCAACTACTACCCTCCAAGGAAGCTGCAGCTTTCCAGCCAGAAAGGCCTGCAGCCCTTGCCGTGAAACCACAGTCAACAGGCTGTTGGACTGGGCCAAGTGCCTTGTAGGAGGCCTTGGACGCGCAGGGCTGCACTGTTTTCCGTTGGGGCACACCGTTGGGGAGAAGGCTCTGGCCTAGCCATCAGCGCACACCCTCCTAGCCAGAGGCCCTTGGGGTCCACTGGGTGGGCAGGCTGAAGGCGCGAGCAGGGCTTTGGTGCTTGCAGAGTCAATTTGGGCCCTGCTTTGGAAGGGTTTCAGGGACCCAGTTCGAGGGAGGCTTAGCTTCCCTGCTGTGGCACACCCAGGTCAGGTAGCCCAGCTGCCACCCTAAAGGCTCCCTGCTTTGCCCTCACCCTGGGGTCTCCCACGTGGGTTCTGTCTCCCCAAGCACAACCTCAATGTGGATCCAGTCTGGACAGAAAAGCACACAATATCCCAGAGCACTCCAGGGCCTCAGCGGCTCAAAGGGGCATCAAGGCCTACCTAGGGGGCCTCTCTTCCCTAGGCCATACCCAGCCTGCACACTCTCTGTGGAGCAAGCTTCATTCCTGGAAGGGCCCAGGGGGTGGGCATGAGGGTCTCTTCGGGGCTCGGAACGTGCGGATAACAGAGGCTGTGGGACAACAGCAACATGAGACCCTGACAGGAGAGCTGTCGTTTCCCCTTTGGGAAGCAGGATGCTTGCGGCCCCCAGGCTGCGTGCCAATCCCCCTTGCTGCCTGGCTTCTGTTCACTGCTGGCTAGCGCTTCTGCAGCAGGTGAGCGTCTTGCCTAGAAACCGGGCGCTTGCCGTCCCTTGCTGGGAGCTCATGGCCCCACACACGTCCCTAGAGGGTGATGGCAACTTGGCTGAGAGCCACCAGGTGAGCTGTAGTTCTCCATGCGGAGAGGCCTGCCGTGGGTTTCGAGAATCCTGAGTCAGGGCTGTGCTTCAAGCGGAGGGTGAGTTCCGAGGCTGGAGGAGGCTCGGAGTCACACTGGTTCCCAAGGGGGAACACTCATTGCCAAAAGTCTCTCCCGTGGCTCCAGTGCCCCCTTCCTGGGCCAGGGGCCCTTGGAAACCCCTCTGAATGGAAAGCCCAGCTCATCATCTGCCGGCCTCTCCTGCTGGCAGCGCTCGCGTTCGGCAGCCTTCAAACTGCTTCAGGAAGGCAGTTCCTTGGAGTCGGAGACTGGCAGGCTGGGCAGCCTGAGGGTGAGGCGTGCAGCTGCGTGAGGAAAGCCCTGGGCTTAGCATTCACCCTGGGACGTCGTGCCTGGGTTCTGGGTACCTCGGAGAGAACCTCCACTCACTCTCCAAGCTGAGATCAACAGGCAGGAGTTCCCTGAGCAGCGCTAAACCACAGCCCCTCCCAGGCTGTCCCAAGACGTCCGTGCGGCCTACTCCCACTTCAGCCATACAACACATGCAGACCCTGGGGGGAGCAACGTTCAAGATGGAAGGTCCCACTTGCACGGCCTGTGTGTCTCTTCCACTGCTCAGAAGCTGCTGAGGCACAGGCTGAGTGTCCACATTCACCCTGAGGCCTGAAGGCCAAACGGTCATTACCCCAGGGCGAAGTGGGTTGGATGTGGCTCCTTGGCGGCTCGCCCAGCAGCCCTGCTGCTGGCCTTGCCTTCGCTGCTGGCAAACCTCTGGGAGGAAAAAGAGCGTCTCTGGCAAGAATCAAAAAGTGCTTGCCATCCCCTGGCTAGGAGCGCCTCCTACACCCCTCTTTGTGCGGCGAGCACACACATCAACTACTACCCTCCAAGGAAGCTGCAGCTTTCCAGCCAGAAAGGCCTGCAGCCCTTGCCGTGAAACCACAGTCAACAGGCTGTTGGACTGGGCCAAGTGCCTTGTAGGAGGCCTTGGACGCGCAGGGCTGCACTGTTTTCCGTTGGGGCACACCGTTGGGGAGAAGGCTCTGGCCTAGCCATCAGCGCACACCCTCCTAGCCAGAGGCCCTTGGGGTCCACTGGGTGGGCAGGCTGAAGGCGCGAGCAGGGCTTTGGTGCTTGCAGAGTCAATTTGGGCCCTGCTTTGGAAGGGTTTCAGGGACCCAGTTCGAGGGAGGCTTAGCTTCCCTGCTGTGGCACACCCAGGTCAGGTAGCCCAGCTGCCACCCTAAAGGCTCCCTGCTTTGCCCTCACCCTGGGGTCTCCCACGTGGGTTCTGTCTCCCCAAGCACAACCTCAATGTGGATCCAGTCTGGACAGAAAAGCACACAATATCCCAGAGCACTCCAGGGCCTCAGCGGCTCAAAGGGGCATCAAGGCCTACCTAGGGGGCCTCTCTTCCCTAGGCCATACCCAGCCTGCACACTCTCTGTGGAGCAAGCTTCATTCCTGGAAGGGCCCAGGGGGTGGGCATGAGGGTCTCTTCGGGGCTCGGAACGTGCGGATAACAGAGGCTGTGGGACAACAGCAACATGAGACCCTGACAGGAGAGCTGTCGTTTCCCCTTTGGGAAGCAGGATGCTTGCGGCCCCCAGGCTGCGTGCCAATCCCCCTTGCTGCCTGGCTTCTGTTCACTGCTGGCTAGCGCTTCTGCAGCAGGTGAGCGTCTTGCCTAGAAACCGGGCGCTTGCCGTCCCTTGCTGGGAGCTCATGGCCCCACACACGTCCCTAGAGGGTGATGGCAACTTGGCTGAGAGCCACCAGGTGAGCTGTAGTTCTCCATGCGGAGAGGCCTGCCGCGGGTTTCGAGAATCCTGAGTCAGGGCTGTGCTTCAAGCGGAGGGTGAGTTCCGAGGCTGGAGGAGGCTCGGAGTCACACTGGTTCCCAAGGGGGAACACTCATTGCCAAAAGTCTCTCCCGTGGCTCCAGTGCCCCCTTCCTGGGCCAGGGGCCCTTGGAAAGCCCTCTGAATGGAAAGCCCAGCTCATCATCTGCCGGCCTCTCCTGCTGGCAGCGCTCGCGTTCGGCAGCCTTCAAACTGCTTCAGGAAGGCAGTTCCTTGGAGTCGGAGACTGGCAGGCTGGGCAGCCTGAGGGTGAGGCGTGCAGCTGCGTGAGGAAAGCCCTGGGCTTAGCATTCACCCTGGGACGTCGTGCCTGGGTTCTGGGTACCTCGGAGAGAACCTCCACTCACTCTCCAAGCTGAGATCAACAGGCAGGAGTTCCCTGAGCAGCGCTAAACCACAGCCCCTCCCAGGCTGTCCCAAGACGTCCGTGCGGCCTACTCCCACTTCAGCCATACAACACATGCAGACCCTGGGGGGAGCAACGTTCAAGATGGAAGGTCCCACTTGCACGGCCTGTGTGTCTCTTCCACTGCTCAGAAGCTGCTGAGGCACAGGCTGAGTGTCCACATTCACCCTGAGGCCTGAAGGCCAAACGGTCATTACCCCAGGGCGAAGTGGGTTGGATGTGGCTCCTTGGCGGCTCGCCCAGCAGCCCTGCTGCTGGCCTTGCCTTCGCTGCTGGCAAACCTCTGGGAGGAAAAAGAGCGTCTCTGGCAAGAATCAAAAAGTGCTTGCCATCCCCTGGCTAGGAGCGCCTCCTACACCCCTCTTTGTGCGGCGAGCACACACATCAACTACTACCCTCCAAGGAAGCTGCAGCTTTCCAGCCAGAAAGGCCTGCAGCCCTTGCCGTGAAACCACAGTCAACAGGCTGTTGGACTGGGCCAAGTGCCTTGTAGGAGGCCTTGGACGCGCAGGGCTGCACTGTTTTCCGTTGGGGCACACCGTTGGGGAGAAGGCTCTGGCCTAGCCATCAGCGCACACCCTCCTAGCCAGAGGCCCTTGGGGTCCACTGGGTGGGCAGGCTGAAGGCGCGAGCAGGGCTTTGGTGCTTGCAGAGTCAATTTGGGCCCTGCTTTGGAAGGGTTTCAGGGACCCAGTTCGAGGGAGGCTTAGCTTCCCTGCTGTGGCACACCCAGGTCAGGTAGCCCAGCTGCCACCCTAAAGGCTCCCTGCTTTGCCCTCACCCTGGGGTCTCCCACGTGGGTTCTGTCTCCCCAAGCACAACCTCAATGTGGATCCAGTCTGGACAGAAAAGCACACAATATCCCAGAGCACTCCAGGGCCTCAGCGGCTCAAAGGGGCATCAAGGCCTACCTAGGGGGCCTCTCTTCCCTAGGCCATACCCAGCCTGCACACTCTCTGTGGAGCAAGCTTCATTCCTGGAAGGGCCCAGGGGGTGGGCATGAGGGTCTCTTCGGGGCTCGGAACGTGCGGATAACAGAGGCTGTGGGACAACAGCAACATGAGACCCTGACAGGAGAGCTGTCGTTTCCCCTTTGGGAAGCAGGATGCTTGCGGCCCCCAGGCTGCGTGCCAATCCCCCTTGCTGCCTGGCTTCTGTTCACTGCTGGCTAGCGCTTCTGCAGCAGGTGAGCGTCTTGCCTAGAAACCGGGCGCTTGCCGTCCCTTGCTGGGAGCTCATGGCCCCACACACGTCCCTAGAGGGTGATGGCAACTTGGCTGAGAGCCACCAGGTGAGCTGTAGTTCTCCATGCGGAGAGGCCTGCCGCGGGTTTCGAGAATCCTGAGTCAGGGCTGTGCTTCAAGCGGAGGGTGAGTTCCGAGGCTGGAGGAGGCTCGGAGTCACACTGGTTCCCAAGGGGGAACACTCATTGCCAAAAGTCTCTCCCGTGGCTCCAGTGCCCCCTTCCTGGGCCAGGGGCCCTTGGAAAGCCCTCTGAATGGAAAGCCCAGCTCATCATCTGCCGGCCTCTCCTGCTGGCAGCGCTCGCGTTCGGCAGCCTTCAAACTGCTTCAGGAAGGCAGTTCCTTGGAGTCGGAGACTGGCAGGCTGGGCAGCCTGAGGGTGAGGCGTGCAGCTGCGTGAGGAAAGCCCTGGGCTTAGCATTCACCCTGGGACGTCGTGCCTGGGTTCTGGGTACCTCGGAGAGAACCTCCACTCACTCTCCAAGCTGAGATCAACAGGCAGGAGTTCCCTGAGCAGCGCTAAACCACAGCCCCTCCCAGGCTGTCCCAAGACGTCCGTGCGGCCTACTCCCACTTCAGCCATACAACACATGCAGACCCTGGGGGGAGCAACGTTCAAGATGGAAGGTCCCACTTGCACGGCCTGTGTGTCTCTTCCACTGCTCAGAAGCTGCTGAGGCACAGGCTGAGTGTCCACATTCACCCTGAGGCCTGAAGGCCAAACGGTCATTACCCCAGGGCGAAGTGGGTTGGATGTGGCTCCTTGGCGGCTCGCCCAGCAGCCCTGCTGCTGGCCTTGCCTTCGCTGCTGGCAAACCTCTGGGAGGAAAAAGAGCGTCTCTGGCAAGAATCAAAAAGTGCTTGCCATCCCCTGGCTAGGAGCGCCTCCTACACCCCTCTTTGTGCAGCGAGCACACACATCAACTACTACCCTCCAAGGAAGCTGCAGCTTTCCAGCCAGAAAGGCCTGCAGCCCTTGCCGTGAAACCACAGTCAACAGGCTGTTGGACTGGGCCAAGTGCCTTGTAGGAGGCCTTGGACGCGCAGGGCTGCACTGTTTTCCGTTGGGGCACACCGTTGGGGAGAAGGCTCTGGCCTAGCCATCAGCGCACACCCTCCTAGCCAGAGGCCCTTGGGGTCCACTGGGTGGGCAGGCTGAAGGCGCAAGCAGGGCTTTGGTGCTTGCAGAGTCAATTTGGGCCCTGCTTTGGAAGGGTTTCAGGGACCCAGTTCGAGGGAGGCTTAGCTTCCCTGCTGTGGCACACCCAGGTCAGGTAGCCCAGCTGCCACCCTAAAGGCTCCCTGCTTTGCCCTCACCCTGGGGTCTCCCACGTGGGTTCTGTCTCCCCAAGCACAACCTCAATGTGGATCCAGTCTGGACAGAAAAGCACACAATATCCCAGAGCACTCCAGGGCCTCAGCGGCTCAAAGGGGCATCAAGGCCTACCTAGGGGGCCTCTCTTCCCTAGGCCATACCCAGCCTGCACACTCTCTGTGGAGCAAGCTTCATTGCTGGAAGGGCCCAGGGGGTGGGCATGAGGGTCTCTTCGGGGCTCGGAACGTGCGGATAACAGAGGCTGTGGGACAACAGCAACATGAGACCCTGACAGGAGAGCTGTCGTTTCCCCTTTGGGAAGCAGGATGCTTGCGGCCCCCAGGCTGCGTGCCAATCCCCCTTGCTGCCTGGCTTCTGTTCACTGCTGGCTAGCGCTTCTGCAGCAGGTGAGCGTCTTGCCTAGAAACCGGGCGCTTGCCGTCCCTTGCTGGGAGCTCATGGCCCCACACACGTCCCTAGAGGGTGATGGCAACTTGGCTGAGAGCCACCAGGTGAGCTGTAGTTCTCCATGCGGAGAGGCCTGCCGCGGGTTTCGAGAATCCTGAGTCAGGGCTGTGCTTCAAGCGGAGGGTGAGTTCCGAGGCTGGGGAGGCTCGGAGTCACACTGGTTCCCAAGGGGGAACACTCATTGCCAAAAGTCTCTCCCGTGGCTCCAGTGCCCCCTTCCTGGGCCAGGGGCCCTTGGAAACCCCTCTGAATGGAAAGCCCAGCTCATCATCTGCCGGCCTCTCCTGCTGGCAGCGCTCGCGTTCGGCAGCCTTCAAACTGCTTCAGGAAGGCAGTTCCTTGGAGTCGGAGACTGGCAGGCTGGGCAGCCTGAGGGTGAGGCGTGCAGCTGCGTGAGGAAAGCCCTGGGCTTAGCATTCACCCTGGGACATCGTGCCTGGGTTCTGGGTACCTCGGAGAGAACCTCCACTCACTCTCCAAGCTGAGATCAACAGGCAGGAGTTCCCTGAGCAGCGCTAAACCACAGCCCCTCCCAGGCTGTCCCAAGACGTCCGTGCGGCCTACTCCCACTTCAGCCATACAACACATGCAGACCCTGGGGGGAGCAACGTTCAAGATGGAAGGTCCCACTTGCACGGCCTGTGTGTCTCTTCCACTGCTCAGAAGCTGCTGAGGCACAGGCTGAGTGTCCACATTCACCCTGAGGCCTGAAGGCCAAACGGTCATTACCCCAGGGCGAAGTGGGTTGGATGTGGCTCCTTGGCGGCTCGCCCAGCAGCCCTGCTGCTGGCCTTGCCTTCGCTGCTGGCAAACCTCTGGGAGGAAAAAGAGCGTCTCTGGCAAGAATCAAAAAGTGCTTGCCATCCCCTGGCTAGGAGCGCCTCCTACACCCCTCTTTGTGCGGCGAGCACACACATCAACTACTACCCTCCAAGGAAGCTGCAGCTTTCCAGCCAGAAAGGCCTGCAGCCCTTGCCGTGAAACCACAGTCAACAGGCTGTTGGACTGGGCCAAGTGCCTTGTAGGAGGCCTTGGACGCGCAGGGCTGCACTGTTTTCCGTTGGGGCACACCGTTGGGGAGAAGGCTCTGGCCTAGCCATCAGCGCACACCCTCCTAGCCAGAGGCCCTTGGGGTCCACTGGGTGGGCAGGCTGAAGGCGCGAGCAGGGCTTTGGTGCTTGCAGAGTCAATTTGGGCCCTGCTTTGGAAGGGTTTCAGGGACCCAGTTCGAGGGAGGCTTAGCTTCCCTGCTGTGGCACACCCAGGTCAGGTAGCCCAGCTGCCACCCTAAAGGCTCCCTGCTTTGCCCTCACCCTGGGGTCTCCCACGTGGGTTCTGTCTCC